>NW_027149982.1:0-182000 GCF_031143425.1 Pleurodeles waltl | reverse complement strand
ACCTCACTTGTGTGGGTAGTCCTAGTGCCCGCGACAGGAAATGCCCCAAAACACGTGGACACATCCCATTTTTTGACAGAAAACAGAGCTGTTTTTTGCAAAGTGCCTACTTGTAGATTTTGGCCTCTAGCTCAGCCGACACATAGGGAAACCTACCAAACCTGTGCATTTTTTAAAACTAGAGACCTAGGGTAATCCAGGATGGGGTGACTTGTGGGGCTCTGACCAGGTTCTGTTACCCAGAATCCTTTGCAAACCTCAAAATGTGGCTAAAATAACACGTTTTCCTCACATTTCGATGACAGAAAGTTCTGGAATCTGAGAGGAGCCACGAATTTCCTTCCACCCAGCGTTCCCCCAAGGCTCCCAATAAAAATGATACCTCACTTGTGTGGGTAGTCCTAGTGCCCGCGACCGGAAATGCCCCAAAACACAACGTGGACACATCCCATTTTTTGATAGAAAACAGAGCTGTTTTTTGCAAAGTGCCTACCTGTAGATTTTGGCCTCTAGCTCAGCCGACACATAGGGAAACCTACCAAACCTGTGCATTTTTTAAAACTAGAGACCTAGGGGAATGCAGGATGGGGTGACTTGTGGGGCTCTGACCAGGTTCTGTTACCCAGAATCCTTTGCAAACCTCAAAATGTGGCTAAAATAACACGTTTTCCTCACATTTCGATGACAGAAAGTTCTGGAATCTGAGAGGAGCCACGAATTTCCTTCCACCCAGCGTTCCCCCAAGGCTCCCAATAAAAATGATACCTCACTTGTGTGGGTAGGCCTACTGCCCGCGACAGGAAATGCCCCAAAACACAACGTGGACACATCCCATTTTTTGATAGAAAACAGAGCTGTTTTTTGCAAAGTGCCTACCTGTAGATTTTGGCCTCTAGCTCAGCCTGCACCTAGGGAAGCCGACCAAACCTGTGCATTTTTGAAAACTAGAGACCTAGGGGAATCCAAGATTGGGTGACTTGTGGGGCTCTGACCAGGTTCTGTTACCAAGAATCCTTTGCAAACCTCAAAATGTGGCTAACAAAACAAGTTTTCCTCACATTTCGGTGACAGAAAGTTCTAGAATCTGAGAGGAGCCACAAATTTCCTTCCACCCAGCGTTCCCCCAAGGCTCCCGATAAAAATGATACCTCACTTGTGTGGGTAGTCCTAGTGCCCGCGACAGGAAATGCCCCAAAACACAACGTGGACACATCCCATTTTTTGACAGAAAACAGAGCTGTTTTTTGCAAAGTGCCTACTTGTAGATTTTGGCCTCTAGCTCAGCCGACAAATAGGGAAACCTACCAAACCTGTGCATTTTTTAAAACTAGAGACCTAGGGGAATCCAGGATGGGGTGACTTGTGGGGCTCTGACCAGGTTCTGTTACCAAGAATCCTTTGCAAACCTCAAAATGTGGCTAACAAAACAAGTTTTCCTCACATTTCGGTGACAGAAAGTTCTAGAATCTGAGAGGAGCCACAAATTTCCTTCCACCCAGCGTTCCCCCAAGGCTCCCGATAAAAATTATACCTCACTTGTGTGGGTAGTCCTAGTGCCCGCGACAGGAAATGCCCCAAAACACGTGGACACATCCCATTTTTTGACAGAAAACAGAGCTGTTTTTTGCAAAGTGCCTACTTGTAGATTTTGGCCTCTAGCTCAGCCGACACATAGGGAAACCTACCAAACCTGTGCATTTTTTAAAACTAGAGACCTAGGGGAATCCAGGATGGGGTGACTTGTGGGGCTCTGACCAGGTTCTGTTACCCAGAATCCTTTGCAAACCTCAAAATGTGGCTAAAATAACACGTTTTCCTCACATTTCGATGACAGAAAGTTCTGGAATCTGAGAGGAGCCACGAATTTCCTTCCACCCAGCGTTCCCCCAAGGCTCCCAATAAAAATGATACCTCACTTGTGTGGGTAGTCCTAGTGCCCGCGACCGGAAATGCCCCAAAACACAACGTGGACACATCCCATTTTTTGATAGAAAACAGAGCTGTTTTTTGCAAAGTGCCTACCTGTAGATTTTGGCCTCTAGCTCAGCCGACACATAGGGAAACCTACCAAACCTGTGCATTTTTTAAAACTAGAGACCTAGGGGAATGCAGGATGGGGTGACTTGTGGGGCTCTGACCAGGTTCTGTTACCCAGAATCCTTTGCAAACCTCAAAATGTGGCTAAAATAACACGTTTTCCTCACATTTCGATGACAGAAAGTTCTGGAATCTGAGAGGAGCCACGAATTTCCTTCCACCCAGCGTTCCCCCAAGGCTCCCAATAAAAATGATACCTCACTTGTGTGGGTAGGCCTACTGCCCGCGACAGGAAATGCCCCAAAACACAACGTGGACACATCCCATTTTTTGATAGAAAACAGAGCTGTTTTTTGCAAAGTGCCTACCTGTAGATTTTGGCCTCTAGCTCAGCCTGCACCTAGGGAAGCCGACCAAACCTGTGCATTTTTGAAAACTAGAGACCTAGGGGAATCCAAGATTGGGTGACTTGTGGGGCTCTGACCAGGTTCTGTTACCAAGAATCCTTTGCAAACCTCAAAATTTGGCTAACAAAACAAGTTTTCCTCACATTTCGGTGACAGAAAGTTCTAGAATCTGAGAGGAGCCACAAATTTCCTTCCACCCAGCGTTCCCCCAAGGCTCCCGATAAAAATGATACCTCACTTGTGTGGGTAGTCCTAGTGCCCGCGACAGGAAATGCCCCAAAACACAACGTGGACACATCCCATTTTTTGACAGAAAACAGAGCTGTTTTTTGCAAAGTGCCTACTTGTAGATTTTGGCCTCTAGCTCAGCCGACACATAGGGAAACCTACCAAACCTGTGCATTTTTTAAAACTAGAGACCTAGGGGAATCCAGGATGGGGTGACTTGTGGGGCTCTGACCAGGTTCTGTTACCAAGAATCCTTTGCAAACCTCAAAATGTGGCTAACAAAACAAGTTTTCCTCACATTTCGGTGACAGAAAGTTCTAGAATCTGAGAGGAGCCACAAATTTCCTTCCACCCAGCGTTCCCCCAAGGCTCCCGATAAAAATTATACCTCACTTGTGTGGGTAGTCCTAGTGCCCGCGACAGGAAATGCCCCAAAACACGTGGACACATCCCATTTTTTGACAGAAAACAGAGCTGTTTTTTGCAAAGTGCCTACTTGTAGATTTTGGCCTCTAGCTCAGCCGACACATAGGGAAACCTACCAAACCTGTGCATTTTTTAAAACTAGAGACCTAGGGGAATCCAGGATGGGGTGACTTGTGGGGCTCTGACCAGGTTCTGTTACTCAGAATCCTTTGCAAACCTCAAAATGTGGCTAAAATAACACGTTTTCCTCACATTTCGATGACAGAAAGTTCTGGAATCTGAGAGGAGCCACGAATTTCCTTCCACCCAGCATTCCCCCAAGGCTCCCAATAAAAATGATACCTCACTTGTGTGGGTAGTCCTAGTGCCCGCAACCGGAAATGCCCCAAAACACAACGTGGACACATCCCATTTTTTGATAGAAAACAGAGCTGTTTTTGCAAAGTGCCTACCTGTAGATTTTGGCCTCTAGCTCAGCCGACACACAGGGAAACCTACCAAACCTGTGCATTTTTTAAAACTAGAGACCTAGGGGAATGCAGGATGGGGTGACTTGTGGGGCTCTGACCAGGTTCTGTTACCCAGAATCCTTTGCAAACCTCAAAATGTGGCTAAAATAACACGTTTTCCTCACATTTCGATGACAGAAAGTTCTGGAATCTGAGAGGAGCCACGAATTTCCTTCCACCCAGCGTTCCCCCAAGGCTCCCAATAAAAATGATACCTCACTTGTGTGGGTAGGCCTACTGCCCGCGACAGGAAATGCCCCAAAACACAACGTGGACACATCCCATTTTTTGATAGAAAACAGAGCTGTTTTTTGCAAAGTGCCTACCTGTAGATTTTGGCCTCTAGCTCAGCCTGCACCTAGGGAAGCCGACCAAACCTGTGCATTTTTGAAAACTAGAGACCTAGGGGAATCCAAGATTGGGTGACTTGTGGGGCTCTGACCAGGTTCTGTTACCAAGAATCCTTTGCAAACCTCAAAATGTGGCTAACAAAACAAGTTTTCCTCACATTTCGGTGACAGAAAGTTCTAGAATCTGAGAGGAGCCACAAATTTCCTTCCACCCAGCGTTCCCCCAAGGCTCCCGATAAAAATGATACCTCACTTGTGTGGGTAGTCCTAGTGCCCGCGACAGGAAATGCCCCAAAACACAACGTGGACACATCCCATTTTTTGACAGAAAACAGAGCTGTTTTTTGCAAAGTGCCTACTTGTAGATTTTGGCCTCTAGCTCAGCCGACACATAGGGAAACCTACCAAACCTGTGCATTTTTTAAAACTAGAGACCTAGGGGAATCCAGGATGGGGTGACTTGTGGGGCTCTGACCAGGTTCTGTTACCCAGAATCCTTTGCAAACCTCAAAATGTGGCTAAAATAACACGTTTTCCTCACATTTTGATGACAGAAAGTTCTGGAATCTGAGAGGAGCCACGAATTTCCTTCCACCCAGCGTTCCCCCAAGGCTCCCAATAAAAATGATACCTCACTTGTGTGGGTAGGCCTACTGCCCGCGACAGGAAATGCCCCAAAACACAACGTGGACACATCCCATTTTTTGATAGAAAACAGAGCTGTTTTTTGCAAAGTGCCTACCTGTAGATTTTGGCCTCTAGCTCAGCCAGCACTTAGGGAAACCTACCAAACCTGTAGATTTTTTAAAACTAGAGACCTAGGGGAATCCAACATTGGGTGACTTGTGGCTCTCTGACCAGGTTCTGTTACCCAGAATCCTTTGCAAACCTCAAAATGTGGCTTACAAAACAAGTTTTCCTCACATTTTGGTGACAGAAAGTTCTAGAATCTGAGAGGAGCCACAAATTTCCTTCCACCCAGCGTTCCCCCAAGGCTCCCGATAAAAATTATACCTCACTTGTGTGGGTAGTCCTAGTGCCCGCGACAGGAAATGCCCCAAAACACAACGTGGACACATCCCATTTTTTGACAGAAAACAGAGCTGTTTTTTGCAAAGTGCCTACCTGTAGATTTTGGCCTCTAGCTCAGCCGACACATAGGGAAACCTACCAAACCTGTGCATTTTTTTAAACTTGAGACCTAGGGGAATCCAGGATGGGGTGACTTGTGGGGCTCTGACCAGGTTCTGTTACCCAGAATCCTTTGCAAACCTCAAAATGTGCCTAAAATAACACGTTTTCCTCACATTTCGGTGACAGAAAGTTCTGGAATTTGAGAGGAGCCACAAATTTCCTTCCACCCAGCGTTCCCCCAAGTCTCCCGATAAAAATGATACCTCACTTATGTGGGTAGGCCTAGCGCCCGCAACAGGAAATGCCCCAAAACACAACATGGAACCATCCCATTTTTTTATAGAAAACAGAGCTGTTTTTTGAAAAGTGCCTACCTGTAGATTTTGGCCTCTAGCTCAGCCGGCACCTAGGGAAACCTACCAAACCTGTGCATTTTTGAAAACTAGAGACCTAGGGGAATCGAAGATGGGGTGACTTGTGGGGCTCTGACCAGGTTCTGTTACCCAGAATCCTTTGCAAACCTCCAAATGTGGCTAAAATAACACATTTTCTTCACATTTCGGTGACAGAAAGTTCAGGAATCTGAGGGGAGCCACAAATTTCCTTCCAACCAGCGTTCCCCCAAGTCTTCCGATAAAAATGATACCTCACTTGTGTGGGTAGGCCTAGCGCCCGCGACAAGAAGTGCCCCAAAACACAACGTGGACACATGACATTTTTTCATAGAAAACAGTGGCTACCTGTGGATTATGGCTTCTAGCTCAGCCGGCACCTGGGGAAACCTAGCAAACCAGAGCATTTTTGAAAAATAGAAACCCAGGGGAATCCAAGATGAGGTGACTTGTGGGGCTCTGACCAGGTTCTGTTACCGAGAATCCTTTGCAAACCTCAAAATGTGGCTAAAATAACACGTTTATCTCAAATTTCGGTGACAGAAAGTTCTGGAATTTGAGAGGAGCCACAAATTTCCTTCCACCCAGCGTTCCCCCAAGTCTCCTGATAAAAATGATACCTCACTTGTGTGGGTAGGCCTAGCGCCCGCGACAGGAAATGCCTCAAAACACAACGTGGACACATCACATTTTTTAATAGAAAACAGTGCCTACCTGTGGACTTTGGCCTCTAGCTCAGTCGGAACCTGGGGAAATCTAGCAAACCAGCACATTTTTTAAAACTACAAACCCAGGGGAATCCAAGATACGGTGACTAGTGGGGCTCTGACCAGGTTCTGTTACCCAGAATCCTTTGCAAACCTCAAAATGTGGCTAAAATAACACATTTTCCTCACATTTCGGTGACAGAAAGTTCTGGAATCTGAGAGAAGCCACAAATATCCTTCCACCCAGTGTTCCCCCAAGTCTTCCGATAAAAATTCTACCTCACTTGTGTGGGTAGGCCTAGCGCCCGCAACAGGAAATGCCCCAAAACACAACATGGAAACATCTCATTTTTCTGACAGAAAACAGAGCTGTTTTTTGCAAAGTGTCTACCTGTAGATTTTGGCCTCTAGCTCAGCCGGCACCTAGGGAAACCTACGAAACCTGTGCATTTTTCAAAACTAGAGACCTAGGGGAATCCAAGATGGGGTGACTTGTGGGGCTCTGATCAGGTTCTGTTACCAAGAATCCTTTGCAAACCTCAAAATGTGGCTTAAAAAACACATTTTCCTCACATTTCGGTGACAGAAAGTTCTGGAATCTGAGAGGAGCCACAAATTTCCTTCCACCCAGCTTTCTCTCAAGTCTCCCAATAAAAATGATACCTCACTTGAGTGGGTAGGCCTAGCGCCCGCGACAGGAAATGGCCCAAAACACAACATGGACACATCCCATTTTTTGACAGAAAACAGAGGTGTTTTTTGCAAAGTGCCTACCTGAAGATTTTGACCTCTAGCTAAGCCGACACATAGGAAACCTACCAAACCTGTGCATTTTTGAAAACTAGAGACCTAGGGGAATCCAAGATGGGGGGACTTGTGGGGCTCTGACCAGGTTCTGTTACCCAGAATCCTTTGCAAACCTCACAATGTGGCTAAAATAACACGTTTTCCTCACATTTCGATGACAGAAAGTTCTGGAATCTGAGAGGAGCCACGAATTTCCTTCCACCCAGCGTTCCCCCGAGGTTCCCGATAAAAATGATACCTCAATTGTGTGGGTAGGTCTAGCGCCCGCGATAGGAAATGCCCCAAAACAGAACATGGAACCATCCCATTTTTTGACAGAAAACAGAGGTGTTTTTTGCAAAGTGCCTACCTGAAGATTTTGACCTCTAGCTCAGCCGGCACCTAGGGAAACCTACCAAACCTGTGCATTTTTTAAAACTAGAGACCTAGGGGAATCCAAGATGGGGTGACTTGTGGGGCTCTGACCCGGTTCTTTTACCCAGAATCATTTGCAAACCTCAAAATGTGGCTAAAAAACATGTTTTCTTCACATTTCGGTGAAAAAAAGTTCTGGAATCTGAGAGGAGCAACAAATTTCCTTCCACCCAGCCTTCCCTTAAGTCTCCCGATAAAAATGATACCTCACTTGTGTGGGTAGACCTAACGCTCGCGACAGGAAATGCCCCAAAACACAACGTGGACACATCACATTTTTTATCATAGAAAACAGTGCCTACTTGTGGATTTTGTCCTCTAGCTCAGCCGGCACCTGGGGAATCCTAGCAAACCAGCGCATTTTTGAAAACTAGAAACCCAGGGGAATCCAAAATGAGGTGACTTGTGGGGCTCTGACCAGGTTCTGCTACCCAGAATCCTTTGCAAACCTCAAAATATGGCTAAAATAACACGTTTTCCTCACATTTCGATGACAGAAAGTTCTGGAATCTGAGAGGCGCCACGAATTTCCTTTCACCCAGCATTCCCCCAAGGCTCCCGATAAAAATGATACCTCACTTGTGTGGGTAGGCCTAGTGCCCGCGACAGGAAATGCCCCAAAACACAACATGGAACCATCCCATTTTTTGACAGAAAACAGAGGTGTTTTTTGCAAAGTGCCTACCTGTAGATTTTGGCCTCTAGCTCAGCCAGCACCTAGGGAAACCTACCAAACCTGTGCATTTTTGAAAACTAGAGACCTAGGGAAATCCAAGATGTGGTGACTTGTGGGGCTCTGACCCGGTTCTGTTACCCAGAATCCTTTGCAAACCTCAAAATGTGGCTAAAAAACACATTTTCTTCACATTTCGGTGACAAAAAGTTCTGGAATCTGAGAGGAGCAACAAATTTCCTTCCACCCAGCCTACCCCCAAGTCTCCCGATAAAAATGATACCTCACTTGTGTGGGTAGACCTAACGCTCGCGACAGGAAATTCCCCAAAACACAACGTGGACACATCACATTTTTTATCATAGAAAACAGTGCCTACCTATGGATTTTGTCCTCTAGCTCAGCCGGCACCTGGGGAAACCTAGCAAACCAGCGCATTTTTGAAAACTAGAAACCCAGGGGAATCCAAGATGAGGTGACTTGTGGGGCTCTGACCAGGTTCTGTTACCCAGAATCCTTTGCAAACCTCAAAATGTGGCTAAAATAACACGTTTTCCTCATATTTCGATGACAGAAAGTTCTGGAATCTGAGAGGAGCCACGAATTTCCTTCCACCCAGCGTTCCCCCAAGGCTCCCGATAAAAATGATACCTCACTTGTGTGGGTAGGCCTAGTGGCTGCGACAGTAAATGCCCCAAAACACAACGTGGACACATCCCATTTTTTGATAGAAAACAGAGCTGTTTCTTGCAAAGTACCTACCTGTAGATTTTGGCCTCTAGCTCAGCCGGCACCTAGGGAAACCTACCAAACCTGTGCATTTTTGAAAACTAGAGACCAAGGGGAATCGAAGATTGGGTGACTTGTGGGGCTCTGACCAGGTTCTGTTACCCAGAATACTTTGCAAACCTCAAAATGTGGCTAACAAAACAAGTTTTCCTCACATTTCGGTGACAGAAAGTTCTAGAATCTGAGAGGAGCCACAAATTTCCTTCCACCCAGCGTTCCCCCAAGGCTCCCGATAAAAATGATACCTCACTTGTGTGGGTAGTCCTAGTGCCCGCAACAGGAAATGCCCCAAAACACAACGTGGACACATCCCATTTTTTGACAGAAAACAAGCTGTTTTTTGCAAAGTGCCTACCTGTAGATTTGGGCCTCTAGCTAAGCCGACACATAGGAAACCTACCAAACCTGTGCATTTTTGAAAACTAGAGACCTAGGGGAATCCAAGATGGGGTGACTTGTGGGGCTCTGACCAGGTTCTGTTACCCAGAATCCTTTGCAAACCTCAAAATGTGGCTAAAATAACACGTTTTCCTTTCGATGACAGAAAGTTCTGGAATCTGAGAGGAGCCACGAATTTCCTTCCACCCAGCGTTCCCCCAAGGCTCCCAATAAAAATGATACCTCACTTGTGTGGGTAGGCCTACTGCCCGCGACAGGAAATGACCCAAAACACAACGTGGACACATCCAATTTTTTGATAGAAAACAGAGCTGTTTTTTGCAAAGTGCCTACCTGTAGATTTTGTCCTCTAGCTCAGCCGGCACCTAGGGAAACCTACCAAATCTGTGCATTTTTGAAAACTAGAGACCTAGGGGAATCCAAGATTGGGTGACTTGTGGGGCTCTG
Source organism: Pleurodeles waltl (assembly GCF_031143425.1). Classification (NCBI taxonomy): domain Eukaryota; kingdom Metazoa; phylum Chordata; class Amphibia; order Caudata; family Salamandridae; genus Pleurodeles; species Pleurodeles waltl. The sequence goes on along the minus strand of NW_027149982.1, from coordinate 172,281 downwards.
ACCAGGTTCTGTTACCAAGAATCCTTTGCAAACCTCAAAATGTGGCTAACAAAACAAGTTTTCCTCACATTTCGGTGACAGAAAGTTCTAGAATCTGAGAGGAGCCACAAATTTCCTTCCACCCAGCGTTCCCCCAAGGCTCCCGATAAAAATGATACCTCACTTGTGTGGGTAGTCCTAGTGCCCGCGACAGGAAATGCCCCAAAACACAACGTGGACACATCCCATTTTTTGACAGAAAACAGAGCTGTTTTTTGCAAAGTGCCTACCTGTAGATTTTGGCCTCTAGCTCAGCCGACACATAGAGAAACCTACCAAACCTGTGCATTTTTTAAAAATAGAGACCTAGGGGAATCCAGGATGGGGTGACTTGTGGGGCTCTGACCAGGTTCTGTTACCCAGAATCCTTTGCAAACCTCAAAATGTGGCTAAAATAACACGTTTTCCTCACATTTCGATGACAGAAAGTTCTGGAATCTGAGAGGAGCCACGAAATTCCTTCCACCCAGCGTTCCCCCAATGCTCCCGATAAAAATGATACCTCACTTGTGTGGGTAGTCCTAGTGCCCGCGACAGGAAATGCCCCAAAACACAACGTGGACACATCCCATTTTTTGACAGAAAACAGAGCTGTTTTTTGCAAAGTGCCTACCTGTAGATTTTGGCCTCTAGCTCAGCCGGCACCTAGGGAAACCTACCAAACCTGTGCATTTTTGAAAACTAGAGACCTAGGGGAATCCAAGATTGGGTGACTTGTGGGGCTCTGACCAGGTTCTGTTACCCAGAATCCTTTGCAAACCTCAAAATGTGGCTAAAATAACACGTTTTCCTCACATTTCGATGACAGAAAGTTCTGGAATCTGAGAGGAGCCAGGAATTTCCTTCCACCCAGCGTTCCCCCAAGGCTCCCAATAAAAATGATACCTCACTTGTGTGGGTAGGCCTACTGCCCGCGACAGGAAATGCCCCAAAACACAACGTGGACACATCCCATTTTTTGATAGAAAACAGAGCTGTTTTTTGCAAAGTGCCTACCTGTAGATTTTGGCCTCTAGCTCAGCCGGCACCTATGGAAACCTACCAAACCTGTGCATTTTTGAAAACTAGAGACCTAGGGGAATCCAACATTGGGTGACTTGTGGCGCTCTGACCAGGTTCTGTTACCCAGAATCCTTTGCAAACCTCCAAATGTGGCTAAAATAACACATTTTCTTCACATTTCGGTGACAGAAAGTTCTGGAATCTGAGGGGAGCCACAAATGTCCTTCCATTCAGCGTTCCCCCAAGTCTTCCGATAAAAATGATACCTCACTTGTGTGGGTAGGCCTAGCGCCCGCGACAAGAAGTGCCCCAAAACACAACGTGGACACATCACATTTTTTCATAGAAAACAGTGGCTACCTGTGGATTATGGCTTCTAGCTCAGCCGGCACCTGGGGAAACCTAGCAAACCAGAGCATTTTTGAAAACTAGAAACCCAGGGGAATCCAAGATGAGATGACTTGTGTGGCTCTGACCAGGTTCTGTTACCGAGAATCCTTTGCAAACCTCAAAATGTGGCTAAAATAACACATTTATCTCAAATTTCGGTGACAGAAAGTTCTGGAATTTGAGAGGAGCCACAAATTTCCTTCCACCCAGCGTTCCCCCAAGTCTCCTGATAAAAATGATACCTCACTTGTGTGGGTAGGCCTAGCGCCCGCGACAGGAAATGCCTCAAAACACAACGTGGACACATCACATTGTTTTATAGAAAACAGTGCCTACCTGTGGATTTTGGCCTCTTGCCCAGTCGGAACCTGGGGAAATCTAGCAAACCAGCACATTTTTTAAAACTACAAACCCAGGGGAATCCAAGATACGGTGACTAGTGGGGCTCTGACCAGGTTCTGTTACCAAGAATACTTTGCAAACCTCAAAATGTGGCTAAAATAACACATTTTCCTCACATTTCGGTGACAGAAAGTTCTGGAATCTGAGAGAAGCCACAAATATCCTTCCACCCAGTGTTCCCCCAAGTCTCCCGATAAAAATTCTACCTCACTTGTGTGGGTAGGCCTAACGCCCGCAACAGGAAATGCCCCAAAACACAACATGGAAACATCTCATTTTTCTGACAGAAAACAGAGCTGTTTTTTGCAAAGTGTCTACCTGTAGATTTTGGCCTCTAGCTCAGCCGGCACCTAGGGAAACCTACGAAACCTGTGCATTTTTCAAAACTAGAGACCTAGGGGAATCCAAGATGGGGTGACTTGTGGGGCTCTGACCAGGTTCTGTTACCAAGAATCCTTTGCAAACCTCAAAATGTGGCTTAAAAAACACATTTTCCTCACATTTCGGTGACAGAAAGTTCTGGAATCTGAGAGGAGCCACAAATTTCCTTCCACCCAGCGTTCCCCCGAGACTCCCGATAAAAATGATACCTCAATTGTGTGGGTAGGTCTAGCGCCCGCGATAGGAAATGCCCCAAAACACAACATGGAACCATCCCATTTTTTGACAGAAAACAGAGGTGTTTTTTGCAAAGTGCCTACCTGTAGATTTTGGCCTCTAGCTCAGCCGGCACCTAGGGAAACCTACCAAACCTGTGCATTTTTTAAAACTAGAGACCTAGGGGAATCCAAGATGTGGTGACTTGTGGGTCTCTGACCCGGTTCTGTTACCCAGAATCATTTGCAAACCTCAAAATGTGGCTAAAAAACATGTTTTCTTCACATTTCGGTGAAAAAAAGTTCTGGAATCTGAGAGGAGCAACAAATTTCCTTCCACCCAGCCTTCCCTTTAAGTCTCCCGATAAAAATGATACCTCACTTGTGTGGGTAGACCTAACGCTCGCGACAGGAAATGCCCCAAAACACAACGTGGACACATCACATTTTTTATCATAGAAAACAGTGCCTACTTGTGGATTTTGTCCTCTAGCTCAGCCGGCACCTGGGGAATCCTAGCAAACCAGCGCATTTTTGAAAACTAGAAACCCAGGGGAATCCAAAATGAGGTGACTTGTGGGGCTCTGACCAGGTTCTGCTACCCAGAATCCTTTGCAAACCTCAAAATATGGCTAAAATAACACGTTTTCCTCACATTTCGATGACAGACAGTTCTGGAATCTGAGAGGCGCCATGAATTTCCTTCCACCCAGCATTCCCCCAAGGCTCCCGATAAAAATGATACCTCACTTGTGTGGGTAGACCTAACGCTCGCAACAGGAAATTCCCCAAAACACAACGTGGACACATCACATTTTTTATCATAGAAAACAGTGCCTACCTGTGGATTTTGTCCTCTAGCTCAGCCAGCACCTGGGGAAACCTAGCAAACCAGCGCATTTTTGAAAACTAGAAACCCAGGGGAATCCAAGATGAGGTGACTTGTGGGGCTCTGACCAGGTTCTGTTACCCAGAATCCTTTGCAAACCTCAAAATGTGGCTAAAATAACACGTTTTCCTCATATTTCGATGACAGAAAGTTCTGGAATCTGAGAGGAGCCACGAATTTCCTTCCACCCAGCGTTCCCCCAATGCTCCCGATAAAAATTATACCTCACTTGTGTGGGTAGGCCTAGTGGCTGCGACAGGAAATGCCCCAAAACACAACGTGGACACATCCCATTTTTTGATAGAAAACAGAGCTGTTTCTTGCAAAGTGCCTACCTGTAGATTTTGGCCTCTAGCTCAGCCGGCACCTAGGGAAACCTACCAAACCTGTGCATTTTTGAAAACTAGAGACCAAGGGGAATCGAAGATTGGGTGACTTGTGGGGCTCTGACCAGGTTCTGTTACCCAGAATACTTTGCAAACCTCAAAATGTGGCTAACAAAACAAGTTTTCCTCACATTTCGGTGACAGAAAGTTCTAGAATCTGAGAGGAGCCACGAATTTCCTTCCGCCCAGCGTTCCCCCAAGGCTCCCGATAAAAATGATACCTCACTTGTGTGGGTAGTCCTAGTGCCCGCAACAGGAAATGCCCCAAAACACAACGTGGACACATCCCATTTTTTGACAGAAAACAAGCTGTTTTTTGCAAAGTGCCTACCTGTAGATTTTGGCCTCTAGCTAAGGCGACACATAGGAAACCTACCAAACCTGTGCATTTTTGAAAACTAGAGACCTAGGGGAATCCAAGATGGGGTGACTTGTGGGGCTCTGACCAGGTTCTGTTACCCAGAATCCTTTGCAAACCTCAAAATGTGGCTAAAATAACACGTTTTCCTCACATCTCGATGACAGAAAGTTCTGGAATCTGAGAGGAGCCACGAATTTCCTTCCACCCAGCGTTCCCCCATGGCTCCTGATAAAAATGATACCTCACTTGTGTGGGTAGGCCTAGTGCCCGCGACAGGAAATGCCCCAAAACACAACGTGGACACATCACATTTTTTCATAGAAAACAGTGCCTACCTGTGGATTATGGCTTCTAGCTCAGCCGGCACCTGGGGAAACCTAGCAAACCAGAGCATTTTTGAAAACTAGAAACCCAGGGGAATCCAAGATGAGGTGACTTGTGGGGCTCTGACCAGGTTCTGTTACCGAGAATCCTTTGCAAACCTCAAAATGTGGCTAAAATAACACGTTTTCCTCAAATTTTGGTGACAGAAAGTTCTGGAATTTGAGAGGATCCACAAATTTCCTTCCTCCCAGCGTTCCCCCAAGTCTCCTGATAAAAATGATACCTCACACATGTGGGTAGGCCTAGCGCCCGCGACAGGAAATGCCCCAAAACACAACGTGGACACATAACATTTTTTAATAGAAAACAGTGCCTACCTGTGGATTTTGGCCTCTAGCTCAGTCGGAACCTGGGGAAATCTAGCAAACCAGCACATTTTTGAAAACTACAAACCCAGGGGAATCCAAGATGCGGTGACTAGTGGGGCTCTGACCAGGTTCTGTTACCCAGAATCCTTTGCAAACCTCAAAATGTGGCTAAAATAACACGTTTTCCTCACATTTCGGTGACAGAAAGTTCTGGAATCTGAGAGGAGCCACAAATATCCTTCCACCCAGTGTTCCCCCAAGTCTCCCGATAAAAATTCTACCTCACTTGTGTGGGTAGGCCTAGCGCCCGCAACAGGAAATGCCCCAAAACACAACATGGAAACATCTCATTTTTCTGACAGAAAACAGAGCTGTTTTTTGCAAAGTGTCTAACTGTAGATTTTGGCCTCTAGCTCAGCCGGCACCTAGGGAAACCTACGAAACCTGTGCATTTTTCAAAACTAGAGACCTAGGGGAATCCAAGATGGGGTGACTTGTGGGGCTCTGACAAGGTTCTGTTTCCAAGAATCCTTTGCAAACCTCAAAATGTGGCTTAAAAAACACGTTTTCCTCACATTTCGGTGACAGAAAGTTCTGGAATCTGAGAGGAGCCACAAATTTCCTTCCACCCAGCGTTCTCTCAAGTCTCCCAATAAAAATGATACCTCACTTGTGTGGGTAGGCCTACTGCCCGCGACAGGAAATGCCCCAAAACACAACGTGGACACATCCCATTTTTTGATAGAAAACAAAGCTGTTTTTTGCAAAGTGCCTACCTGTAGATTTTGGCCTCTAGCTCAGCCGGCACCTAGGGAAACCTACCAAACCTGTGCATTTTTTTAAACTAGAGACCTAGGGGAATCCAGGATGGGGTGACTTGTGGGGCTCTGACCAGGTTCTGTTACCCAGAATCCTTTGCAAACCTCAAAATGTGGCTAAAATAACACGTTTTCCTCACATTTCGATGACAGAAAGTTCTGGAATCTGAGAGGAGCCACGAATTTCCTTCCACCCAGCGTTCCCCCAAGGCTCCCAATAAAAATGATAACTCACTTGTGTGGGTAGGCCTACTGCCCGCGACAGGAAATGCCCCAAAACACAACGTGGACACATCCCATTTTTTGATAGAAAACAGAGCTGTTTTTTGCAAAGTGCCTACCTGTAGATTTTGGCCTCTAGCTCAGCCGGCACCTAGGGAAACCTACCAAACCTGTGCATTTTTTAAAACTAGAGACCTAGGGGAATCCAAGATTGGGTGACTTGTGGCGCTCTGACCAGGTTCTGTTACCCAGAATCCTTTGCAAACCTCAAAATGTGGCTTACAAAACAAGTTTTCCTCACATTTTGGTGACAGAAAGTTCTGGAATTTGAGAGGAGCCACAAATTTCCTTCCACCCAGCTTTCCCCCAAGTCTCCCGATAAAAATGATACCTCACTTGTGTGGGTAGGCCTAGCGCCCGCAACAGGAAATGCCCCAAAACACAACATGGAACCATCCCATTTTTTGATAGAAAACAGAGCTGTTTTTTGAAAAGTGCCTACCTGTAGATTTTGGCCTCTAGCTCAGCCGGCACCTAGGGAAACCTACCAAACCTGTGCATTTTTGAAAACTAGAGACCTAGGGGAATCGAAGATGGGGTGACTTGTGGGGCTCTGACCAGGTTCTGTTACCCAGAATCCTTTGCAAACCTCAAAATGTGGCTAAAATAACACATTTTCCTCACATTTCGATGACAGAAAGTTCTGGAATCTGAGAGGAGCCACGAATTTCCTTCCACCCAGCGTTCCCCCAAGGCTCCTTATAAAAATGATACCTCACTTGTGTGGGTAGGCCTAGTGCCCGCGACAGGAAATGCCCCAAAACACAACGTGGACACATCACATTTTTTCATAGAAAACAGTGCCTACCTGTGGATTATGGCTTCTAGCTCAGCCGGCACCTGGGGAAACCTAGCAAACCAGAGCATTTTTGAAAACTAGAAACCCAGGGGAATCCAAGATGAGGTGACTTGTGGGGCTCTGACCAGGTTCTGTTACCGAGAATCCTTTGCAAACCTCAAAATGTGGCTAAAATAACACGTTTTCCTCAAATTTTGGTGACAGAAAGTTCTGGAATTTGAGAGGAGCCACAAATTTCCTTCCTCCCAGCGTTCCCCCAAGTCTCCTGATAAAAATGATACCTCACACATGTGGGTAGGCCTAGCGCCCGCGACAGGAAATGCCCCAAAACACAACGTGGACACATCACATTTTTTAATAGAAAACAGTGCCTACCTGTGGATTTTGGCCTCTAGCTCAGTCGGAACCTGGGGAAATCTAGCAAACCAGCACATTTTTGAAAACTACAAACCCAGGGGAATCCAAGATGCGGTGACTAGTGGGGCTCTGACCAGGTTCTGTTACCCAGAATCCTTTGCAAACCTCAAAATGTGGCTAAAATAACACGTTTTCCTCACATTTCGGTGACAGAAAGTTCTGGAATCTGAGAGGAGCCACAAATATCCTTCCACCCAGTGTTCCCCCAAGTCTCCCGATAAAAATTCTACCTCACTTGTGTGGGTAGGCCTAGCGCCCGCAACAGGAAATGCCCCGAAACACAACATGGAAACATCTCATTTTTCTGACAGAAAACAGAGCTGTTTTTTGCAAAGTGTCTACCTGTAGATTTTGGCCTCTAGCTCAGCCGGCACCTAGGGAAACCTACGAAACCTGTGCATTTTTCAAAACTAGAGACCTAGGGGAATCCAAGATGGGGTGACTTGTGGGGCTCTGACCAGGTTCTGTTACCAAGAATCCTTTGCAAACCTCAAAATGTGGCTTAAAAAACACGTTTTCCTCACATTTCGGTGACAGAAAGTTCTGGAATCTGAGAGGAGCCACAAATTTCCTTCCACCCAGCGTTCTCTCAAGTCTCCCAATAAAAATGATACCTCACTTGAGTGGGTAGGCCTAGCGCCCGCGACAGGAAATGCCCCAAAACACAACATGGACACATCCTATTTTTTGACAGAAAACAGAGCTGTTTTTTGCAAAGTGTCTACCTGTAGATTTTGGCCTCAAGCTCAGCCGGCACTTAGGGAAACCTACCAAACCTGTGCATTGTTAAAAACTAGAGACCTAGGGGAATCCAAGATGTGGGGACTTGTGGGGCTCTGACCAGGTTATGTTACCCAGAATCCTTTGCAAACCTCACAATGTGGCTAAAATAAGACGTTTTCCTCACATTTCGATGACAGAAAGTTCTGGAATCTGAGAGGAGTCACGAATTTCCTTCCACCCAGCGTTCCCCCAAGGCTCCCGATAAAAATGATACCTCAATTGTGTGGGTAGGTCTAGCGCCCGCAATAGGAAATGCCCCAAAACACAACATGGAACCATCCCATTTTTTGACAGAAAACAGAGGTGTTTTTTGCAAAGTGCCTACCTGTAGATTTTGGCCTCTAGCTCAGCCGGCACCTAGGGAAACCTACCAAACCTGTGCATTTTTTAAAACCAGAGACCTAGGGGAATCCAAGATGGGGTGACTTGTGGGGTTCTGACCCGGTTCTGTTATTTAGAATCATTTGCAAACCTCAAAATTTGGCTAAAAAACATGTTTTCTTCACATTTCGGTGACAAAAAGTTCTGTAATCTGAGAGGAGCAACAAATTTCATTCCACCCAGCCTTCCCTCAAGTCTCCCGATAAAAATGATACCTCATTTGTGTGGGTAGACCTAACGCTCGCGACAGGAAATGCCCCAAAACACAACGTGGACACATCACATTTTTTATCATAGAAAACAGTGCCTACTTGTGGATTTTGTCCTCTAGCTCAGCCGGCACCTTTAGAATCCTAGCAAACCAGCGCATTTTTAAAAACTAGAAACCCAGGGGAATCCAAAATGAGGTGACTTGTGGGGCTCTGACCTGGTTCTGCTACCCAGAATCCTTTGCAAACCTCAAAATGTGGCTAAAATAACACATTTTCCTCACATTTCGATGACAGAAAGTTCTGGAATCTGAGAGGAGCCACGAATTTCCTTCCACCCAGCGTTCCCCCAAGGCTCCCGATAAAAATGATACCTCAATTGTGTGGGTAGGTCTAGCGCCCGCGATAGGAAATGCCCCAAAACACAACAAGGAACCATCCCATTTTTTGACAGAAAACAGAGGTGTTTTTTGCAAAGTGCCTACCTGTAGATTTTGGCCTCTAGCTCAGCCGACACATAGGGAAACCTACCAAACCTGTGCATTTTTTAAAACTAGAGACCTAGGGGAATCCAGGATGGGGTGACTTGTGGGGCTCTGACCAGGTTCTGTTACTCAGAATCCTTTGCAAACCTCAAAATGTGGCTAAAATAACACGTTTTCCTCACATTTCGATGACAGAAAGTTCTGGAATCTGAGAGGAGCCACGAATTTCCTTCCACCCAGCATTCCCCCAAGGCTCCCAATAAAAATGATACCTCACTTGTGTGGGTAGTCCTAGTGCCCGCAACCGGAAATGCCCCAAAACACAACGTGGACACATCCCATTTTTTGATAGAAAACAGAGCTGTTTTTGCAAAGTGCCTACCTGTAGATTTTGGCCTCTAGCTCAGCCGACACATAGGGAAACCTACCAAACCTGTGCATTTTTTAAAACTAGAGACCTAGGGGAATGCAGGATGGGGTGACTTGTGGGGCTCTGACCAGGTTCTGTTACCCAGAATCCTTTGCAAACCTCAAAATGTGGCTAAAATAACACGTTTTCCTCACATTTCGATGACAGAAAGTTCTGGAATCTGAGAGGAGCCACGAATTTCCTTCCACCCAGCGTTCCCCCAAGGCTCCCAATAAAAATGATACCTCACTTGTGTGGGTAGGCCTACTGCCCGCGACAGGAAATGCCCCAAAACACAACGTGGACACATCCCATTTTTTGATAGAAAACAGAGCTGTTTTTTGCAAAGTGCCTACCTGTAGATTTTGGCCTCTAGCTCAGCCTGCACCTAGGGAAGCCGACCAAACCTGTGCATTTTTGAAAACTAGAGACCTAGGGGAATCCAAGATTGGGTGACTTGTGGGGCTCTGACCAGGTTCTGTTACCAAGAATCCTTTGCAAACCTCAAAATGTGGCTAACAAAACAAGTTTTCCTCACATTTCGGTGACAGAAAGTTCTAGAATCTGAGAGGAGCCACAAATTTCCTTCCACCCAGCGTTCCCCCAAGGCTCCCGATAAAAATGATACCTCACTTGTGTGGGTAGTCCTAGTGCCCGCGACAGGAAATGCCCCAAAACACAACGTGGACACATCCCATTTTTTGACAGAAAACAGAGCTGTTTTTTGCAAAGTGCCTACTTGTAGATTTTGGCCTCTAGCTCAGCCGACACATAGGGAAACCTACCAAACCTGTGCATTTTTTAAAACTAGAGACCTAGGGGAATCCAGGATGGGGTGACTTGTGGGGCTCTGACCAGGTTCTGTTACCCAGAATCCTTTGCAAACCTCAAAATGTGGCTAAAATAACACGTTTTCCTCACATTTTGATGACAGAAAGTTCTGGAATCTGAGAGGAGCCACGAATTTCCTTCCACCCAGCGTTCCCCCAAGGCTCCCAATAAAAATGATACCTCACTTGTGTGGGTAGGCCTACTGCCCGCGACAGGAAATGCCCCAAAACACAACGTGGACACATCCCATTTTTTGATAGAAAACAGAGCTGTTTTTTGCAAAGTGCCTACCTGTAGATTTTGGCCTCTAGCTCAGCCAGCACTTAGGGAAACCTACCAAACCTGTAGATTTTTTAAAACTAGAGACCTAGGGGAATCCAACATTGGGTGACTTGTGGCTCTCTGACCAGGTTCTGTTACCCAGAATCCTTTGCAAACCTCAAAATGTGGCTTACAAAACAAGTTTTCCTCACATTTTGGTGACAGAAAGTTCTAGAATCTGAGAGGAGCCACAAATTTCCTTCCACCCAGCGTTCCCCCAAGGCTCCCGATAAAAATTATACCTCACTTGTGTGGGTAGTCCTAGTGCCCGCGACAGGAAATGCCCCAAAACACAACGTGGACACATCCCATTTTTTGACAGAAAACAGAGCTGTTTTTTGCAAAGTGCCTACCTGTAGATTTTGGCCTCTAGCTCAGCCGACACATAGGGAAACCTACCAAACCTGTGCATTTTTTTAAACTTGAGACCTAGGGGAATCCAGGATGGGGTGACTTGTGGGGCTCTGACCAGGTTCTGTTACCCAGAATCCTTTGCAAACCTCAAAATGTGCCTAAAATAACACGTTTTCCTCACATTTCGGTGACAGAAAGTTCTGGAATTTGAGAGGAGCCACAAATTTCCTTCCACCCAGCGTTCCCCCAAGTCTCCCGATAAAAATGATACCTCACTTATGTGGGTAGGCCTAGCGCCCGCAACAGGAAATGCCCCAAAACACAACATGGAACCATCCCATTTTTTTATAGAAAACAGAGCTGTTTTTTGAAAAGTGCCTACCTGTAGATTTTGGCCTCTAGCTCAGCCGGCACCTAGGGAAACCTACCAAACCTGTGCATTTTTGAAAACTAGAGACCTAGGGGAATCGAAGATGGGGTGACTTGTGGGGCTCTGACCAGGTTCTGTTACCCAGAATCCTTTGCAAACCTCCAAATGTGGCTAAAATAACACATTTTCTTCACATTTCGGTGACAGAAAGTTCAGGAATCTGAGGGGAGCCACAAATTTCCTTCCAACCAGCGTTCCCCCAAGTCTTCCGATAAAAATGATACCTCACTTGTGTGGGTAGGCCTAGCGCCCGCGACAAGAAGTGCCCCAAAACACAACGTGGACACATGACATTTTTTCATAGAAAACAGTGGCTACCTGTGGATTATGGCTTCTAGCTCAGCCGGCACCTGGGGAAACCTAGCAAACCAGAGCATTTTTGAAAAATAGAAACCCAGGGGAATCCAAGATGAGGTGACTTGTGGGGCTCTGACCAGGTTCTGTTACCGAGAATCCTTTGCAAACCTCAAAATGTGGCTAAAATAACACGTTTTCCTCAAATTTTGGTGACAGAAAGTTCTGGAATTTGAGAGGAGCCACAAATTTCCTTCCTCCCAGCGTTCCCCCAAGTCTCCTGATAAAAATGATACCTCACACATGTGGGTAGGCCTAGCGCCCGCGACAGGAAATGCCCCAAAACACAACGTGGACACATCACATTTTTTAATAGAAAACAGTGCCTACCTGTGGATTTTGGCCTCTAGCTCAGTCGGAACCTGGGGAAATCTAGCAAACCAGCACATTTTTGAAAACTACAAACCCAGGGGAATCCAAGATGCGGTGACTAGTGGGGCTCTGACCAGGTTCTGTTACCCAGAATCCTTTGCAAACCTCAAAATGTGGCTAAAATAACACGTTTTCCTCACATTTCGGTGACAGAAAGTTCTGGAATCTGAGAGGAGCCACAAATATCCTTCCACCCAGTGTTCCCCCAAGTCTCCCGATAAAAATTCTACCTCACTTGTGTGGGTAGGCCTAGCGCCCGCAACAGGAAATGCCCCGAAACACAACATGGAAACATCTCATTTTTCTGACAGAAAACAGAGCTGTTTTTTGCAAAGTGTCTACCTGTAGATTTTGGCCTCTAGCTCAGCCGGCACCTAGGGAAACCTACGAAACCTGTGCATTTTTCAAAACTAGAGACCTAGGGGAATCCAAGATGGGGTGACTTGTGGGGCTCTGACCAGGTTCTGTTACCAAGAATCCTTTGCAAACCTCAAAATGTGGCTTAAAAAACACGTTTTCCTCACATTTCGGTGACAGAAAGTTCTGGAATCTGAGAGGAGCCACAAATTTCCTTCCACCCAGCGTTCTCTCAAGTCTCCCAATAAAAATGATACCTCACTTGAGTGGGTAGGCCTAGCGCCCGCGACAGGAAATGCCCCAAAACACAACATGGACACATCCTATTTTTTGACAGAAAACAGAGCTGTTTTTTGCAAAGTGTCTACCCGTAGATTTTGGCCTCAAGCTCAGCCGGCACTTAGGGAAACCTACCAAACCTGTGCATTGTTAAAAACTAGAGACCTAGGGGAATCCAAGATGTGGGGACTTGTGGGGCTCTGACCAGGTTATGTTACCCAGAATCCTTTGCAAACCTCACAATGTGGCTAAAATAAGACGTTTTCCTCACATTTCGATGACAGAAAGTTCTGGAATCTGAGAGGAGTCACGAATTTCCTTCCACCCAGCGTTCCCCCAAGGCTCCCGATAAAAATGATACCTCAATTGTGTGGGTAGGTCTAGCGCCCGCAATAGGAAATGCCCCAAAACACAACATGGAACCATCCCATTTTTTGACAGAAAACAGAGGTGTTTTTTGCAAAGTGCCTACCTGTAGATTTTGGCCTCTAGCTCAGCCGGCACCTAGGGAAACCTACCAAACCTGTGCATTTTTTAAAACCAGAGACCTAGGGGAATCCAAGATGGGGTGACTTGTGGGGTTCTGACCCGGTTCTGTTATTTAGAATCATTTGCAAACCTCAAAATTTGGCTAAAAAACATGTTTTCTTCACATTTCGGTGACAAAAAGTTCTGTAATCTGAGAGGAGCAACAAATTTCATTCCACCCAGCCTTCCCTCAAGTCTCCCGATAAAAATGATACCTCATTTGTGTGGGTAGACCTAACGCTCGCGACAGGAAATGCCCCAAAACACAACGTGGACACATCACATTTTTTATCATAGAAAACAGTGCCTACTTGTGGATTTTGTCCTCTAGCTCAGCCGGCACCTTTAGAATCCTAGCAAACCAGCGCATTTTTAAAAACTAGAAACCCAGGGGAATCCAAAATGAGGTGACTTGTGGGGCTCTGACCTGGTTCTGCTACCCAGAATCCTTTGCAAACCTCAAAATGTGGCTAAAATAACACATTTTCCTCACATTTCGATGACAGAAAGTTCTGGAATCTGAGAGGAGCCACGAATTTCCTTCCACCCAGCGTTCCCCCAAGGCTCCCGATAAAAATGATACCTCAATTGTGTGGGTAGGTCTAGCGCCCGCGATAGGAAATGCCCCAAAACACAACAAGGAACCATCCCATTTTTTGACAGAAAACAGAGGTGTTTTTTGCAAAGTGCCTACCTGTAGATTTTGGCCTCTAGCTCAGCCGACACATAGGGAAACCTACCAAACCTGTGCATTTTTTAAAACTAGAGACCTAGGGGAATCCAGGATGGGGTGACTTGTGGGGCTCTGACCAGGTTCTGTTACTCAGAATCCTTTGCAAACCTCAAAATGTGGCTAAAATAACACGTTTTCCTCACATTTCGATGACAGAAAGTTCTGGAATCTGAGAGGAGCCACGAATTTCCTTCCACCCAGCATTCCCCCAAGGCTCCCAATAAAAATGATACCTCACTTGTGTGGGTAGTCCTAGTGCCCGCAACCGGAAATGCCCCAAAACACAACGTGGACACATCCCATTTTTTGATAGAAAACAGAGCTGTTTTTGCAAAGTGCCTACCTGTAGATTTTGGCCTCTAGCTCAGCCGACACATAGGGAAACCTACCAAACCTGTGCATTTTTTAAAACTAGAGACCTAGGGGAATGCAGGATGGGGTGACTTGTGGGGCTCTGACCAGGTTCTGTTACCCAGAATCCTTTGCAAACCTCAAAATGTGGCTAAAATAACACGTTTTCCTCACATTTCGATGACAGAAAGTTCTGGAATCTGAGAGGAGCCACGAATTTCCTTCCACCCAGCGTTCCCCCAAGGCTCCCAATAAAAATGATACCTCACTTGTGTGGGTAGGCCTACTGCCCGCGACAGGAAATGCCCCAAAACACAACGTGGACACATCCCATTTTTTGATAGAAAACAGAGCTGTTTTTTGCAAAGTGCCTACCTGTAGATTTTGGCCTCTAGCTCAGCCTGCACCTAGGGAAGCCGACCAAACCTGTGCATTTTTGAAAACTAGAGACCTAGGGGAATCCAAGATTGGGTGACTTGTGGGGCTCTGACCAGGTTCTGTTACCAAGAATCCTTTGCAAACCTCAAAATGTGGCTAACAAAACAAGTTTTCCTCACATTTCGGTGACAGAAAGTTCTAGAATCTGAGAGGAGCCACAAATTTCCTTCCACCCAGCGTTCCCCCAAGGCTCCCGATAAAAATGATACCTCACTTGTGTGGGTAGTCCTAGTGCCCGCGACAGGAAATGCCCCAAAACACAACGTGGACACATCCCATTTTTTGACAGAAAACAGAGCTGTTTTTTGCAAAGTGCCTACTTGTAGATTTTGGCCTCTAGCTCAGCCGACACATAGGGAAACCTACCAAACCTGTGCATTTTTTAAAACTAGAGACCTAGGGGAATCCAGGATGGGGTGACTTGTGGGGCTCTGACCAGGTTCTGTTACCCAGAATCCTTTGCAAACCTCAAAATGTGGCTAAAATAACACGTTTTCCTCACATTTTGATGACAGAAAGTTCTGGAATCTGAGAGGAGCCACGAATTTCCTTCCACCCAGCGTTCCCCCAAGGCTCCCAATAAAAATGATACCTCACTTGTGTGGGTAGGCCTACTGCCCGCGACAGGAAATGCCCCAAAACACAACGTGGACACATCCCATTTTTTGATAGAAAACAGAGCTGTTTTTTGCAAAGTGCCTACCTGTAGATTTTGGCCTCTAGCTCAGCCAGCACTTAGGGAAACCTACCAAACCTGTAGATTTTTTAAAACTAGAGACCTAGGGGAATCCAACATTGGGTGACTTGTGGCTCTCTGACCAGGTTCTGTTACCCAGAATCCTTTGCAAACCTCAAAATGTGGCTTACAAAACAAGTTTTCCTCACATTTTGGTGACAGAAAGTTCTAGAATCTGAGAGGAGCCACAAATTTCCTTCCACCCAGCGTTCCCCCAAGGCTCCCGATAAAAATTATACCTCACTTGTGTGGGTAGTCCTAGTGCCCGCGACAGGAAATGCCCCAAAACACAACGTGGACACATCCCATTTTTTGACAGAAAACAGAGCTGTTTTTTGCAAAGTGCCTACCTGTAGATTTTGGCCTCTAGCTCAGCCGACACATAGGGAAACCTACCAAACCTGTGCATTTTTTTAAACTTGAGACCTAGGGGAATCCAGGATGGGGTGACTTGTGGGGCTCTGACCAGGTTCTGTTACCCAGAATCCTTTGCAAACCTCAAAATGTGCCTAAAATAACACGTTTTCCTCACATTTCGGTGACAGAAAGTTCTGGAATTTGAGAGGAGCCACAAATTTCCTTCCACCCAGCGTTCCCCCAAGTCTCCCGATAAAAATGATACCTCACTTATGTGGGTAGGCCTAGCGCCCGCAACAGGAAATGCCCCAAAACACAACATGGAACCATCCCATTTTTTTATAGAAAACAGAGCTGTTTTTTGAAAAGTGCCTACCTGTAGATTTTGGCCTCTAGCTCAGCCGGCACCTAGGGAAACCTACCAAACCTGTGCATTTTTGAAAACTAGAGACCTAGGGGAATCGAAGATGGGGTGACTTGTGGGGCTCTGACCAGGTTCTGTTACCCAGAATCCTTTGCAAACCTCCAAATGTGGCTAAAATAACACATTTTCTTCACATTTCGGTGACAGAAAGTTCAGGAATCTGAGGGGAGCCACAAATTTCCTTCCAACCAGCGTTCCCCCAAGTCTTCCGATAAAAATGATACCTCACTTGTGTGGGTAGGCCTAGCGCCCGCGACAAGAAGTGCCCCAAAACACAACGTGGACACATGACATTTTTTCATAGAAAACAGTGGCTACCTGTGGATTATGGCTTCTAGCTCAGCCGGCACCTGGGGAAACCTAGCAAACCAGAGCATTTTTGAAAAATAGAAACCCAGGGGAATCCAAGATGAGGTGACTTGTGGGGCTCTGACCAGGTTCTGTTACCGAGAATCCTTTGCAAACCTCAAAATGTGGCTAAAATAACACGTTTATCTCAAATTTCGGTGACAGAAAGTTCTGGAATTTGAGAGGAGCCACAAATTTCCTTCCACCCAGCGTTCCCCCAAGTCTCCTGATAAAAATGATACCTCACTTGTGTGGGTAGGCCTAGCGCCCGCGACAGGAAATGCCTCAAAACACAACGTGGACACATCACATTTTTTAATAGAAAACAGTGCCTACCTGTGGACTTTGGCCTCTAGCTCAGTCGGAACCTGGGGAAATCTAGCAAACCAGCACATTTTTTAAAACTACAAACCCAGGGGAATCCAAGATACGGTGACTAGTGGGGCTCTGACCAGGTTCTGTTACCCAGAATCCTTTGCAAACCTCAAAATGTGGCTAAAATAACACATTTTCCTCACATTTCGGTGACAGAAAGTTCTGGAATCTGAGAGAAGCCACAAATATCCTTCCACCCAGTGTTCCCCCAAGTCTTCCGATAAAAATTCTACCTCACTTGTGTGGGTAGGCCTAGCGCCCGCAACAGGAAATGCCCCAAAACACAACATGGAAACATCTCATTTTTCTGACAGAAAACAGAGCTGTTTTTTGCAAAGTGTCTACCTGTAGATTTTGGCCTCTAGCTCAGCCGGCACCTAGGGAAACCTACGAAACCTGTGCATTTTTCAAAACTAGAGACCTAGGGGAATCCAAGATGGGGTGACTTGTGGGGCTCTGATCAGGTTCTGTTACCAAGAATCCTTTGCAAACCTCAAAATGTGGCTTAAAAAACACATTTTCCTCACATTTCGGTGACAGAAAGTTCTGGAATCTGAGAGGAGCCACAAATTTCCTTCCACCCAGCTTTCTCTCAAGTCTCCCAATAAAAATGATACCTCACTTGAGTGGGTAGGCCTAGCGCCCGCGACAGGAAATGGCCCAAAACACAACATGGACACATCCCATTTTTTGACAGAAAACAGAGGTGTTTTTTGCAAAGTGCCTACCTGAAGATTTTGACCTCTAGCTAAGCCGACACATAGGAAACCTACCAAACCTGTGCATTTTTGAAAACTAGAGACCTAGGGGAATCCAAGATGGGGGGACTTGTGGGGCTCTGACCAGGTTCTGTTACCCAGAATCCTTTGCAAACCTCACAATGTGGCTAAAATAACACGTTTTCCTCACATTTCGATGACAGAAAGTTCTGGAATCTGAGAGGAGCCACGAATTTCCTTCCACCCAGCGTTCCCCCGAGGTTCCCGATAAAAATGATACCTCAATTGTGTGGGTAGGTCTAGCGCCCGCGATAGGAAATGCCCCAAAACAGAACATGGAACCATCCCATTTTTTGACAGAAAACAGAGGTGTTTTTTGCAAAGTGCCTACCTGAAGATTTTGACCTCTAGCTCAGCCGGCACCTAGGGAAACCTACCAAACCTGTGCATTTTTTAAAACTAGAGACCTAGGGGAATCCAAGATGGGGTGACTTGTGGGGCTCTGACCCGGTTCTTTTACCCAGAATCATTTGCAAACCTCAAAATGTGGCTAAAAAACATGTTTTCTTCACATTTCGGTGAAAAAAAGTTCTGGAATCTGAGAGGAGCAACAAATTTCCTTCCACCCAGCCTTCCCTTAAGTCTCCCGATAAAAATGATACCTCACTTGTGTGGGTAGACCTAACGCTCGCGACAGGAAATGCCCCAAAACACAACGTGGACACATCACATTTTTTATCATAGAAAACAGTGCCTACTTGTGGATTTTGTCCTCTAGCTCAGCCGGCACCTGGGGAATCCTAGCAAACCAGCGCATTTTTGAAAACTAGAAACCCAGGGGAATCCAAAATGAGGTGACTTGTGGGGCTCTGACCAGGTTCTGCTACCCAGAATCCTTTGCAAACCTCAAAATATGGCTAAAATAACACGTTTTCCTCACATTTCGATGACAGAAAGTTCTGGAATCTGAGAGGCGCCACGAATTTCCTTTCACCCAGCATTCCCCCAAGGCTCCCGATAAAAATGATACCTCACTTGTGTGGGTAGGCCTAGTGCCCGCGACAGGAAATGCCCCAAAACACAACATGGAACCATCCCATTTTTTGACAGAAAACAGAGGTGTTTTTTGCAAAGTGCCTACCTGTAGATTTTGGCCTCTAGCTCAGCCAGCACCTAGGGAAACCTACCAAACCTGTGCATTTTTGAAAACTAGAGACCTAGGGAAATCCAAGATGTGGTGACTTGTGGGGCTCTGACCCGGTTCTGTTACCCAGAATCCTTTGCAAACCTCAAAATGTGGCTAAAAAACACATTTTCTTCACATTTCGGTGACAAAAAGTTCTGGAATCTGAGAGGAGCAACAAATTTCCTTCCACCCAGCCTACCCCCAAGTCTCCCGATAAAAATGATACCTCACTTGTGTGGGTAGACCTAACGCTCGCGACAGGAAATTCCCCAAAACACAACGTGGACACATCACATTTTTTATCATAGAAAACAGTGCCTACCTATGGATTTTGTCCTCTAGCTCAGCCGGCACCTGGGGAAACCTAGCAAACCAGCGCATTTTTGAAAACTAGAAACCCAGGGGAATCCAAGATGAGGTGACTTGTGGGGCTCTGACCAGGTTCTGTTACCCAGAATCCTTTGCAAACCTCAAAATGTGGCTAAAATAACACGTTTTCCTCATATTTCGATGACAGAAAGTTCTGGAATCTGAGAGGAGCCACGAATTTCCTTCCACCCAGCGTTCCCCCAAGGCTCCCGATAAAAATGATACCTCACTTGTGTGGGTAGGCCTAGTGGCTGCGACAGTAAATGCCCCAAAACACAACGTGGACACATCCCATTTTTTGATAGAAAACAGAGCTGTTTCTTGCAAAGTACCTACCTGTAGATTTTGGCCTCTAGCTCAGCCGGCACCTAGGGAAACCTACCAAACCTGTGCATTTTTGAAAACTAGAGACCAAGGGGAATCGAAGATTGGGTGACTTGTGGGGCTCTGACCAGGTTCTGTTACCCAGAATACTTTGCAAACCTCAAAATGTGGCTAACAAAACAAGTTTTCCTCACATTTCGGTGACAGAAAGTTCTAGAATCTGAGAGGAGCCACGAATTTCCTTCCACCCAGCGTTCCCCCAAGGCTCCCGATAAAAATGATACCTCACTTGTGTGGGTAGTCCTAGTGCCCGCAACAGGAAATGCCCCAAAACACAACGTGGACACATCCCATTTTTTGACAGAAAACAAGCTGTTTTTTGCAAAGTGCCTACCTGTAGATTTGGGCCTCTAGCTAAGCCGACACATAGGAAACCTACCAAACCTGTGCATTTTTGAAAACTAGAGACCTAGGGGAATCCAAGATGGGGTGACTTGTGGGGCTCTGACCAGGTTCTGTTACCCAGAATCCTTTGCAAACCTCAAAATGTGGCTAAAATAACACGTTTTCCTTTCGATGACAGAAAGTTCTGGAATCTGAGAGGAGCCACGAATTTCCTTCCACCCAGCGTTCCCCCAAGGCTCCCAATAAAAATGATACCTCACTTGTGTGGGTAGGCCTACTGCCCGCGACAGGAAATGACCCAAAACACAACGTGGACACATCCAATTTTTTGATAGAAAACAGAGCTGTTTTTTGCAAAGTGCCTACCTGTAGATTTTGTCCTCTAGCTCAGCCGGCACCTAGGGAAACCTACCAAATCTGTGCATTTTTGAAAACTAGAGACCTAGGGGAATCCAAGATTGGGTGACTTGTGGGGCTCTGACCAGGTTCTGTTACCAAGAATCCTTTGCAAACCTCAAAATGTGGCTAACAAAACAAGTTTTCCTCACATTTCGGTGACAGAAAGTTCTAGAATCTGAGAGGAGCCACAAATTTCCTTCCACCCAGCGTTCCCCCAAGGCTCCCGATAAAAATGATACCTCACTTGTGTGGGTAGTCCTAGTGCCCGCGACAGGAAATGCCCCAAAACACAACGTGGACACATCCCATTTTTTGACAGAAAACAGAGCTGTTTTTTGCAAAGTGCCTACCTGTAGATTTTGGCCTCTAGCTCAGCCGACAGATAGAGAAACCTACCAAACCTGTGCATTTTTTAAAAATAGAGACCTAGGGGAATCCAGGATGGGGTGACTTGTGGGGCTCTGACCAGGTTCTGTTACCCAGAATCCTTTGCAAACCTCAAAATGTGGCTAAAATAACACGTTTTCCTCACATTTCGATGACAGAAAGTTCTGGAATCTGAGAGGAGCCACGAAATTCCTTCCACCCAGCGTTCCCCCAATGCTCCCGATAAAAATGATACCTCACTTGTGTGGGTAGTCCTAGTGCCCGCGACAGGAAATGCCCCAAAACACAACGTGGACACATCCCATTTTTTGACAGAAAACAGAGCTGTTTTTTGCAAAGTGCCTACCTGTAGATTTTGGCCTCTAGCTCAGCCGGCACCTAGGGAAACCTACCAAACCTGTGCATTTTTGAAAACTAGAGACCTAGGGGAATCCAAGATTGGGTGACTTGTGGGGCTCTGACCAGGTTCTGTTACCCAGAATCCTTTGCAAACCTCAAAATGTGGCTAAAATAACACGTTTTCCTCACATTTCGATGACAGAAAGTTCTGGAATCTGAGAGGAGCCAGGAATTTCCTTCCACCCAGCGTTCCCCCAAGGCTCCCAATAAAAATGATACCTCACTTGTGTGGGTAGGCCTACTGCCCGCGACAGGAAATGCCCCAAAACACAACGTGGACACATCCCATTTTTTGATAGAAAACAGAGCTGTTTTTTGCAAAGTGCCTACCTGTAGATTTTGGCCTCTAGCTCAGCCGGCACCTATGGAAACCTACCAAACCTGTGCATTTTTGAAAACTAGAGACCTAGGGGAATCCAACATTGGGTGACTTGTGGCGCTCTGACCAGGTTCTGTTACCCAGAATCCTTTGCAAACCTCCAAATGTGGCTAAAATAACACATTTTCTTCACATTTCGGTGACAGAAAGTTCTGGAATCTGAGGGGAGCCACAAATGTCCTTCCATTCAGCGTTCCCCCAAGTCTTCCGATAAAAATGATACCTCACTTGTGTGGGTAGGCCTAGCGCCCGCGACAAGAAGTGCCCCAAAACACAACGTGGACACATCACATTTTTTCATAGAAAACAGTGGCTACCTGTGGATTATGGCTTCTAGCTCAGCCGGCACCTGGGGAAACCTAGCAAACCAGAGCATTTTTGAAAACTAGAAACCCAGGGGAATCCAAGATGAGATGACTTGTGTGGCTCTGACCAGGTTCTGTTACCGAGAATCCTTTGCAAACCTCAAAATGTGGCTAAAATAACACATTTATCTCAAATTTCGGTGACAGAAAGTTCTGGAATTTGAGAGGAGCCACAAATTTCCTTCCACCCAGCGTTCCCCCAAGTCTCCTGATAAAAATGATACCTCACTTGTGTGGGTAGGCCTAGCGCCCGCGACAGGAAATGCCTCAAAACACAACGTGGACACATCACATTGTTTTATAGAAAACAGTGCCTACCTGTGGATTTTGGCCTCTTGCCCAGTCGGAACCTGGGGAAATCTAGCAAACCAGCACATTTTTTAAAACTACAAACCCAGGGGAATCCAAGATACGGTGACTAGTGGGGCTCTGACCAGGTTCTGTTACCAAGAATACTTTGCAAACCTCAAAATGTGGCTAAAATAACACATTTTCCTCACATTTCGGTGACAGAAAGTTCTGGAATCTGAGAGAAGCCACAAATATCCTTCCACCCAGTGTTCCCCCAAGTCTCCCGATAAAAATTCTACCTCACTTGTGTGGGTAGGCCTAACGCCCGCAACAGGAAATGCCCCAAAACACAACATGGAAACATCTCATTTTTCTGACAGAAAACAGAGCTGTTTTTTGCAAAGTGTCTACCTGTAGATTTTGGCCTCTAGCTCAGCCGGCACCTAGGGAAACCTACGAAACCTGTGCATTTTTCAAAACTAGAGACCTAGGGGAATCCAAGATGGGGTGACTTGTGGGGCTCTGACCAGGTTCTGTTACCAAGAATCCTTTGCAAACCTCAAAATGTGGCTTAAAAAACACATTTTCCTCACATTTCGGTGACAGAAAGTTCTGGAATCTGAGAGGAGCCACAAATTTCCTTCCACCCAGCGTTCCCCCGAGACTCCCGATAAAAATGATACCTCAATTGTGTGGGTAGGTCTAGCGCCCGCGATAGGAAATGCCCCAAAACACAACATGGAACCATCCCATTTTTTGACAGAAAACAGAGGTGTTTTTTGCAAAGTGCCTACCTGTAGATTTTGGCCTCTAGCTCAGCCGGCACCTAGGGAAACCTACCAAACCTGTGCATTTTTTAAAACTAGAGACCTAGGGGAATCCAAGATGTGGTGACTTGTGGGTCTCTGACCCGGTTCTGTTACCCAGAATCATTTGCAAACCTCAAAATGTGGCTAAAAAACATGTTTTCTTCACATTTCGGTGAAAAAAAGTTCTGGAATCTGAGAGGAGCAACAAATTTCCTTCCACCCAGCCTTCCCTTTAAGTCTCCCGATAAAAATGATACCTCACTTGTGTGGGTAGACCTAACGCTCGCGACAGGAAATGCCCCAAAACACAACGTGGACACATCACATTTTTTATCATAGAAAACAGTGCCTACTTGTGGATTTTGTCCTCTAGCTCAGCCGGCACCTGGGGAATCCTAGCAAACCAGCGCATTTTTGAAAACTAGAAACCCAGGGGAATCCAAAATGAGGTGACTTGTGGGGCTCTGACCAGGTTCTGCTACCCAGAATCCTTTGCAAACCTCAAAATATGGCTAAAATAACACGTTTTCCTCACATTTCGATGACAGACAGTTCTGGAATCTGAGAGGCGCCATGAATTTCCTTCCACCCAGCATTCCCCCAAGGCTCCCGATAAAAATGATACCTCACTTGTGTGGGTAGACCTAACGCTCGCAACAGGAAATTCCCCAAAACACAACGTGGACACATCACATTTTTTATCATAGAAAACAGTGCCTACCTGTGGATTTTGTCCTCTAGCTCAGCCAGCACCTGGGGAAACCTAGCAAACCAGCGCATTTTTGAAAACTAGAAACCCAGGGGAATCCAAGATGAGGTGACTTGTGGGGCTCTGACCAGGTTCTGTTACCCAGAATCCTTTGCAAACCTCAAAATGTGGCTAAAATAACACGTTTTCCTCATATTTCGATGACAGAAAGTTCTGGAATCTGAGAGGAGCCACGAATTTCCTTCCACCCAGCGTTCCCCCAATGCTCCCGATAAAAATTATACCTCACTTGTGTGGGTAGGCCTAGTGGCTGCGACAGGAAATGCCCCAAAACACAACGTGGACACATCCCATTTTTTGATAGAAAACAGAGCTGTTTCTTGCAAAGTGCCTACCTGTAGATTTTGGCCTCTAGCTCAGCCGGCACCTAGGGAAACCTACCAAACCTGTGCATTTTTGAAAACTAGAGACCAAGGGGAATCGAAGATTGGGTGACTTGTGGGGCTCTGACCAGGTTCTGTTACCCAGAATACTTTGCAAACCTCAAAATGTGGCTAACAAAACAAGTTTTCCTCACATTTCGGTGACAGAAAGTTCTAGAATCTGAGAGGAGCCACGAATTTCCTTCCGCCCAGCGTTCCCCCAAGGCTCCCGATAAAAATGATACCTCACTTGTGTGGGTAGTCCTAGTGCCCGCAACAGGAAATGCCCCAAAACACAACGTGGACACATCCCATTTTTTGACAGAAAACAAGCTGTTTTTTGCAAAGTGCCTACCTGTAGATTTTGGCCTCTAGCTAAGGCGACACATAGGAAACCTACCAAACCTGTGCATTTTTGAAAACTAGAGACCTAGGGGAATCCAAGATGGGGTGACTTGTGGGGCTCTGACCAGGTTCTGTTACCCAGAATCCTTTGCAAACCTCAAAATGTGGCTAAAATAACACGTTTTCCTCACATCTCGATGACAGAAAGTTCTGGAATCTGAGAGGAGCCACGAATTTCCTTCCACCCAGCGTTCCCCCATGGCTCCTGATAAAAATGATACCTCACTTGTGTGGGTAGGCCTAGTGCCCGCGACAGGAAATGCCCCAAAACACAACGTGGACACATCACATTTTTTCATAGAAAACAGTGCCTACCTGTGGATTATGGCTTCTAGCTCAGCCGGCACCTGGGGAAACCTAGCAAACCAGAGCATTTTTGAAAACTAGAAACCCAGGGGAATCCAAGATGAGGTGACTTGTGGGGCTCTGACCAGGTTCTGTTACCGAGAATCCTTTGCAAACCTCAAAATGTGGCTAAAATAACACGTTTTCCTCAAATTTTGGTGACAGAAAGTTCTGGAATTTGAGAGGATCCACAAATTTCCTTCCTCCCAGCGTTCCCCCAAGTCTCCTGATAAAAATGATACCTCACACATGTGGGTAGGCCTAGCGCCCGCGACAGGAAATGCCCCAAAACACAACGTGGACACATAACATTTTTTAATAGAAAACAGTGCCTACCTGTGGATTTTGGCCTCTAGCTCAGTCGGAACCTGGGGAAATCTAGCAAACCAGCACATTTTTGAAAACTACAAACCCAGGGGAATCCAAGATGCGGTGACTAGTGGGGCTCTGACCAGGTTCTGTTACCCAGAATCCTTTGCAAACCTCAAAATGTGGCTAAAATAACACGTTTTCCTCACATTTCGGTGACAGAAAGTTCTGGAATCTGAGAGGAGCCACAAATATCCTTCCACCCAGTGTTCCCCCAAGTCTCCCGATAAAAATTCTACCTCACTTGTGTGGGTAGGCCTAGCGCCCGCAACAGGAAATGCCCCAAAACACAACATGGAAACATCTCATTTTTCTGACAGAAAACAGAGCTGTTTTTTGCAAAGTGTCTAACTGTAGATTTTGGCCTCTAGCTCAGCCGGCACCTAGGGAAACCTACGAAACCTGTGCATTTTTCAAAACTAGAGACCTAGGGGAATCCAAGATGGGGTGACTTGTGGGGCTCTGACAAGGTTCTGTTACCAAGAATCCTTTGCAAACCTCAAAATGTGGCTTAAAAAACACGTTTTCCTCACATTTCGGTGACAGAAAGTTCTGGAATCTGAGAGGAGCCACAAATTTCCTTCCACCCAGCGTTCTCTCAAGTCTCCCAATAAAAATGATACCTCACTTGTGTGGGTAGGCCTACTGCCCGCGACAGGAAATGCCCCAAAACACAACGTGGACACATCCCATTTTTTGATAGAAAACAAAGCTGTTTTTTGCAAAGTGCCTACCTGTAGATTTTGGCCTCTAGCTCAGCCGGCACCTAGGGAAACCTACCAAACCTGTGCATTTTTTAAAACTAGAGACCTAGGGGAATCCAGGATGGGGTGACTTGTGGGGCTCTGACCAGGTTCTGTTACCCAGAATCCTTTGCAAACCTCAAAATTTGGCTAAAAAACATGTTTTCTTCACATTTCGGTGACAGAAAGTTCTAGAATCTGAGAGCAGCCACGAATTTCCTCCACCCAGCGTTCCCCAAAGGCTCCCGATAAAAATGATACCTCACTTGTGTGGGTAGGCCTACTGCCCACGACAGGAAATGCCCCAAAACACAATGTGGACACATCCCATTTTTTGACAGAAAACAGAGCTGTTTTTTGCAAAGTGCCTACCTGTAGATTTTGGCCTCTAGCTCAGCCGGCACCTAGGGAAACCTACCAAACCTGTGCATTTTTTAAAACTAGAGACCTAGGGGAATCCAACATGTGGTGACTTGTGGGGCTCAGACCCCGTTCTGTTACCCAGAATCCTTTGCAAACCTCAAAATGTGGCTAAAAAACACGTTTTCTTCACATTTCGGTGACAAAAAGTTCTGGAATCTGAGAGGAGCAACAAATTTCCTTCCTCCCAGCCTTCCCACAAGTCTCCCGATAAAAATGATACCTCACTTGTGTGGGTAGACCTAACGCTCGCGACAGGAAATTCCCCAAAACACAACGTGGACACATCAAATTTTTTATCATAGAAAACAGTGCCTACCTGTGGATTTTGTCCTCTAGCTCAGCCGGCACCTGGGGAAACCTAGCAAACCAGCGCATTTTTGAAAACTAGAAACCCAGGGGAATCCAAGATGAGGTGACTTGTGGGGCTCTGACCAGGTTCTGTTACCCAGAATCCTTTGCAAACCTCAAAATGTGGCTAAAATAACACGTTTTCCTCACATTTCGATGACAGAAAGTTCTGGAATCTGAGAGGAGCCACGAATTTCCTTCCACCCAGCGTTCCCCCAAGGCTCCCAATAAAAATGATACCTCACTTGTGTGGGTAGGCCTACTGCCCGCGACAGGAAATGCCCCAAAACACAACGTGGACACATCCCATTTTTTGATAGAAAACAGAGCTGTTTCTTGCAAAGTGCCTACCTGTAGATTTTGGCCTCTAGCTCAGCCGGCACCTAGGGAAACCTACCAAACCTGTGCATTTTTTAAAACTAGAGACCAAGGGGAATCGAAGATTGGGTGACTTGTGGGGCTCTGACCAGGTTCTGTTACCCAGAATACTTTGCAAACCTCAAAATGTGGCTAACAAAACAAGTTTTCCTCACATTTCGGTGACAGAAAGTTCTAGAATCTGAGAGGAGCCACGAATTTCCTTCCACCCAGCGTTCCCCCAAGGCTCCCGATAAAAATGATACCTCACTTGTGTGGGTAGTCCTAGTGCCCGCAACAGGAAATGCCCCAAAACACAACGTGGACACATCCCATTTTTTGACAGAAAACAAGCTGTTTTTTGCAAAGTGCCTACCTGTAGATTTTGGCCTCTAGCTAAGCCGACACATAGGAAACCTACCAAACCTGTGCATTGTTGAAAACTAGAGACCTAAGGGAATCCAACATGTGGTGACTTGTGGGGCTCTGACCCGGTTCTGTTACCCAGAATCCTTTGCAAACCTCAAAATGTGGCTAAAATAACACGTTTTCCTTTCGATGACAGAAAGTTCTGGAATCTGAGAGGAGCCACGAATTTCCTTCCACCCAGCGTTCCCCCAAGGCTCCCAATAAAAATGATACCTCACTTGTGTGGGTAGGCCTACTGCCCGCGACAGGAAATGACCCAAAACACAACGTGGACACATCCAATTTTTTGATAGAAAACAGAGCTGTTTTTTGCAAAGTGCCTACCTGTAGATTTTGGCCTCTAGCTCAGCCGGCACCTAGGGAAACCTACCAAACCTGTGCATTTTTGAAAACTAGAGACCTAGGGGAATCCAAGATTGGGTGACTTGTGGGGCTCTGACCAGGTTCTGTTACCAAGAATCCTTTGCAAACCTCAAAATGTGGCTAACAAAACAAGTTTTCCTCACATTTCGGTGACAGAAAGTTCTAGAATCTGAGAGGAGCCACAAATTTCCTTCCACCCAGCGTTCCCCCAAGGCTCCCGATAAAAATGATACCTCACTTGTGTGGGTAGTCCTAGTGCCCGCGACAGGAAATGCCCCAAAACACAACGTGGACACAACCCATTTTTTGACAGAAAACAGAGCTGTTTTTTGCAAAGTGCCTACCTGTAGATTTTGACCTCTAGCTCAGCCGACACATAGGGAAACCTACCAAACCTGTGCATTTTTTAAAACTAGAGACCTAGGGGAATCCAGGATGGGGTGACTTGTGGGGCTCTGACCAGGTTCTGTTACCCAGAATCCTTTGCAAACCTCAAAATGTGGCTAAAATAACACGTTTTCCTCACATTTCGATGACAGAAAGTTCTGGAATCTGAGAGGAGCCACGAATTTCCTTCCACCCAGCGTTCCCCCAAGGCTCCCAATAAAAATGATACCTCACTTGTGTGGGTAGGCCTACTGCCCGCGACAGGAAAGGCCCCAAAACACAACGTGGACACATCCCATTTTTTGATAGAAAACAGAGCTGTTTTTTGAAAAGTGCCTACCTGTAGATTTTGGCCTCTAGCTCAGCCGGCACCTAGGGAAACCTACCAAACCTGTGCATTTTTGAAAACTAGAGACCTAGGGGAATCGAAGATGGGGTGACTTGTGGGGCTCTGACCAGGGTCTGTTACCCAGAATCCTTTGCAAACCTCAAAATGTGGCTAAAATAACACATTTTCCTCACATTTCGATGACAGAAAGTTCTGGAATCTGAGAGGAGCCACGAATTTCCTTCCACCCAGCGTTCCCCCAAGGCTCCTGATAAAAATGATACCTCACTTGTGTGGGTAGGCCTAGTGCCCGCGACAGGAAATGCCCCAAAACACAACGTGGACACATCACATTTTTTCATAGAAAACAGTGCCTACCTGTGGATTATGTCTTCTAGCTCAGCCGGCACCTGGGGAAACCTAGCAAACCAGAGCATTTTTGAAAACTAGAAACCCAGGGGAATCCAAGATGAGGTGACTTGTGGGGCTCTGACCAGGTTCTGTTACCGAGAATCCTTTGCAAACCTCAAAATGTGGCTAAAATAACACGTTTTCCTCAAATTTTGGTGACAGAAGGTTCTGGAATTTGAGAGGAGCCACAAATTTCCTTCCTCCCAGCGTTCCCCCAAGTCTCCTGATAAAAATGATACCTCACAAATGTGGGTAGGCCTAGCGCCCGCGACAGGAAATGCCCCAAAACACAACGTGGACACATCACATTTTTTAATAGAAAACAGTGCCTACCTGTGGATTTTGGCCTCTAGCTCAGTCGGAACCTGGGGAAATCTAGCAAACCAGCACATTTTTGAAAACTACAAACCCAGGGGAATCCAAGATGCGGTGACTAGTGGGGCTCTGACCAGGTTCTGTTACCCAGAATCCTTTGCAAACCTCAAAATGTGGCTAAAATAACACGTTTTCCTCACATTTCGGTGACAGAAAGTTCTGGAATCTGAGAGGAGCCACAAATATCCTTCCACCCAGTGTTCCCCCAAGTCTCCCGATAAAAATTCTACCTCACTTGTGTGGGTAGGCCTAGCGCCCGCAACAGGAAATGCCCCAAAACACAACATGGAAACATCTCATTTTTCTGACAGAAAACAGAGCTGTTTTTTGCAAAGTGTCTACCTGTAGATTTTGGCCTCTAGCTCAGCCGGCAACTAGGGAAACCTACGAAACCTGTGCATTTTTCAAAACTAGAGACCTAGGGGAATCCAAGATGGGGTGACTTGTGGGGCTCTGACCAGGTTCTGTTACCAAGAATCCTTTGCAAACCTCAAAATGTGGCTTAAAAAACACGTTTTCCTCACATTTCGGTGACAGAAAGTTCTGGAATCTGAGAGGAGCCACAAATTTCCTTCCACCCAGCGTTCTCTCAAGTCTCCCAATAAAAATGATACCTCACTTGAGTGGGTAGGCCTAGCGCCCGCGACAGGAAATGCCCCAAAACACAACATGCACACATCCCATTTTTTGACAGAAAACAGAGCTGTTTTTTGCAAAGTGTCTACCCGTAGATTTTGGCCTCTAGCTCAGCCGGCACCTCGCATTTTTTAAAACCAGAGACCCAGGGGAATCCAAGATGGGGTGACTTGTGGGGCTCTGACCCGGTTCTGTTATTCAGAATCATTTGCAAACCTCAAAATTTGGCTAAAAAACATGTTTTCTTCACATTTCGGTCACTAAAAGTTCTGTAATCTGAGAGGAGCAACAAATTTCATTCCACCCAGCCTTCCCTCAAGTCTCCCGATAAAAATGATACCTCATTTGTGTCGGTAGACCTAACGCTCGCGACAGGAAATGCCCCAAAACACAACGTGGACACATCACATTTTTTATCATAGAAAACAGTGCCTACTTGTGGATTTTGTCCTCTAGCTCAGCCGGCACCTTTAGAATCCTAGCAAACCAGCGCATTTTTAAAAACTAGAAACCCAGGGAAATCCAAAATGAGGTGACTTGTGGGGCTCTGACCTGGTTCTGCTACCCAGAATCCTTTGCAAACCTCAAAATGTGGCTAAAATAACACGTTTTCCTCACATTTCGATGACAGAAAGTTCTGGAATCTGAGAGGAGCCACGAATTTCCTTCCACCCAGCGTTCCCCCAAGGCTCCCAATAAAAATGATACCTCAATTGTGTGGGTAGGTCTAGCGCCCGCGATAGGAAATGCCCCAAAACACAACAAGGAACCATCCCATTTTTTGACAGAAAACAGAGGTGTTTTTTGCAAAGTGCCTACCTGTAGATTTTGGCCTCTAGCTCAGCCGGCACTTAGGGAAACCTACCAAACCTGTGCACTGTTAAAAACTAGAGACCTAGGGGAATCCAAGATGTGGGGACTTGTGGGGCTCTGACCAGGTTCTGTTACCCAGAATCCTTTGCAAACCTCACAATGTGGCTAAAATAACACGTTTTCCTCACATTTCGATGACAGAAAGTTCTGGAATCTGAGAGGAGCCACGAATTTCCTTCCACCCAGCGTTCCCCCAAGGCTCCCGATAAAAATGATACCTCAATTGTGTGGGTAGGTCTAGCGCCCGCGATAGGAAATGCCCCAAAACACAACATGGAACCATCCCATTTTTTGACAGAAAACAGAGGTGTTTTTTGCAAAGTGCCTACCTGTAGATTTTGGCCTCTAGCTCAGCCGGCACCTAGGGAAACCTACCAAACCTGTGCATTTTTTAAAACCAGAGACCTAGGGGAATCCAAGATGGGGTGACTTGTGGGGCTCTGACCCGGTTCTGTTACCCAGAATCATTTGCAAACCTCAAAATTTGGCTAAAAAACATGTTTTCTTCACATTTCGGTGACAGAAAGTTCTAGAATCTGAGAGGAGCCACGAATTTCCTTCCACCCAGCATTCCCCAAAGGCTCCCGATAAAAATGATACCTCACTTGTGTGGGTAGTCCTAGTGCCCGCGACAGGAAATGCCCCAAAACACAACGTGGACACATCCCATTTTTTGACAGAAAACAGAGCTGTTTTTTGGAAAGTGCCTACCTGTAGATTTTGGCCTCTAGCTCAGCCGGCACCTAGGGAAACCTACCAAACCTGTGCATTTTTTAAAACTAGAGACCTAGGGGAATCCAAGATGTGGTGACTTGTGGGGCTCTGACCCGGTTCTGTTACCCAGAATCCTTTGCAAACCTCAAAATGTGGCTAAAAAAAACATTTTCTTCACATTTCGGTGACAAAAAGTTCTGGAATCTGAGAGGAGCAACAAATTTCCTTCCACCCAGCCTTCCCCCAAGTCTCCCGATAAAAATGATACCTCACTTGTGTGGGTAGACCTAACGCTCGCGACAGGAAATGCTCCAAAACACAACATGGAGCCATACCATTTTTTGATAGAAAACAGAGCTGTTTTTTGCAAAGTGCCTACCTGTAGATTTTGGCCTCTAGCTCAGCCGGCACCTAGGGAAACCTACCAAACCTGTGCATTTTTGAAAACTAGAGACCTAGGGGAATCCAAGATTGGGTGACTTGTGGGGCTCTGACCAGGTTCTGTTACCCAGAATCCTTTGCAAACCTCAAAATGTGGCTTAAAAAACACGTTTTCCTCACATTTCGGTGACAGAAAGTTCTGGAATCTGAGAGGAGCCACAAATTTCCTTCCACCCAGCGTTCTCTCAAGTCTCCCAATAAAAATGATACCTCACTTGAGTGGGTAGGCCTAGCGCCCGCGACAGGAAATGCCCCAAAACACAACATGGACACATCCCATTTTTTGACAGAAAACAGAGCTGTTTTTTGCAAAGTGCCTACCTGTAGATTTTGGCCTCTAGCTCAGCCGGCACTTAGGGAAACCTACCAAACCTGTGCATTGTTAAAAACAAGAGACCTAGGGGAATCCAAGATGTGGGGACTTGTGGGGCTCTGACCAGGTTCTGTTACCCAGAATCCTTTGCAAACCTCGCAATGTGGCTAAAATAACACATTTTCCTCACATTTCGATGACAGAAAGTTCTGAAATCTGAGAGGAGCCACGAATTTCCTTCCACCCAGCGTTCCCCCAAGGCTCCCGATAAAAATGATACCTCAATTGTGTGGGTAGGTCTAGCGCCCGCGATAGGAAATGCCCCAAAACACAACATGGAACCATCCCATTTTTTGACAGAAAACAGAGGTGTTTTTTGCAAAGTGCCTACCTGTAGATTTTGGCCTCTAGCTCAGCCGGCACCTAGGGAAACCTACCAAACCTGTGCATTTTTTAAAACCAGAGACGTAGGGGAATCCAAGATGGGGTGACTTGTGGGGCTCTGACCCGATTCTGTTACCCAGAATCATTTGCAAACCTCAAAATTTGGCTAAAAAACATGTTTTCTTCACATTTCGGTGACAAAAAGTTCTGGAATCTGAGAGGAGCAACAAATTTCCTTCCACCCAGCCTTCCCTCAAGTCTCCCGATAAAAATGATACCTCATTTGTGTGGTAGACCTAACGCTCGCGACAGCAAATGCCCCAAAACACAACGTGGACACATCACATTTTTTATCATAGAAAACAGTGCCTACTTGTGGATTTTGTCCTCTAGCTCAGCCGGCACCTGGGGAATCCTAGCAAACCAGCGCATTTTTGAAAACTAGAAAACCAGGGGAATCCAAAATGAGGTGACTTGTGGGGCTCTGACCTGGTTCTGCTACCCAGAATCCTTTGCAAACCTCAAAATGTGGCTAAAATAACACGTTTTCCTCACATTTCGATGACAGAAAGTTCTGGAATCTGAGAGGAGCCACGAATTTCCTTCCACCCAGCATTCCCCCAAGGCTCCCGATAAAAATGATACCTCACTTGTGTGGGTAGGCCTAGTGCCCGCGACAGGAAATGCCCCAAAACACAAAATGGAACCATCCCATTTTTTGACAGAAAACAGAGGTGTTTTTTGCAAAGTGCCTACCTGTAGATTTTGGCCTCTAGCTCAGCCAGCACCTAGGGAAACCTACCAAACCTGTGCATTTTTGAAAACTAGAGACCTAGGGGAATCCAAGATGTGGTGACTTGTGGGGCTCTGACCCGGTTCTGTTACCCAGAATCCTTTGCAAACCTCAAAATGTGGCTAAAAAACACATTTTATTCACATTTCGGTGACAAAAAGTTCTGGAATCTGAGAGGAGCAACAAATTTCCTTGCACCCAGCCTACCCCCAAGTCTCCCGATAAAAATTATTCCTCACTTGTGTGGGTAGACCTAACGTTCGCGACAGGAAATTCCCCAAAACACAACATGGACACATCACATTTTTTATCATAGAAAACAGTGCCTACCTGTGGATTTTGTCCTCTAGCTCAGCCGGCACCTGGGGAAACCTAGCAAACCAGCGCATTTTTGAAAACTAGAAACCCAGGGGAATCCAAGATGAGGTGACTTGTGGGGCTCTGACCAGGTTCTGTTACCCAGAATCCTTTGCAAACCTCAAAATGTGGCTAAAATAACACGTTTTCCTTTCGATGACAGAAAGTTCTGGAATCTGAGATGAGCCACGAATTTCCTTCCACCCAGCATTCCCCCAAAGCTCCCAATAAAAATGATACCTCACTTGTGTGGGTAGGCCTACTGCCCGCGACAGGAAATGACCCAAAACACAACGTGGACACATCCCATTTTTTGATAGAAAACAGAGGTGTTTCTTGCAAAGTGCCTACCTGTAGATTTTGGCCTCTAGCTCAGCCGGCACCTAGGGAAACCTACCAAACCTGTGCATTTTTGAAAACTAGAGACCTAGGGGAATCCAAGATTGGGTGACTTGTGGGGCTCTGACCAGGTTCTGTTACCCAGAATCCTTTGCAAACCTCAAAATGTGGCTAACAAAACAAGTTTTCCTCACATTTCGGTGACAGAAAGTTCTAGAATCTGAGAGGAGCCACAAATTTCCTTCCACCCAGCGTTCCCCCAAGGCTCCCGATAAAAATGATACCTCACTTGTGTGGGTAGTCCTAGTGCCCGCGACAGGAAATGCCCCAAAACACAACGTGGACACATCCCATTTTTTGACAGAAAACAGAGCTGTTTTTTGCAAAGTGCCTACCTGTAGATTTTGGCCTCTAGCTCAGCCGGCACCTAGGGAAACCTACCAAACCTGTGCATTTTTGAAAACTAGAGACCTAGGGGAATCGAAGATGGGGTGACTTGTGGGGCTCTGACCAGGTTCTGTTACCCAGAATCCTTTGCAAACCTCCAAATGTGGCTAAAATAACACGTTTTCTTCACATTTCGGTGACAGAAAGTTCTGGAATCTGAGGGGAGCCACAAATTTCCTTCCATCCAGCGTTCCCCCAAGTCTTCCGATAAAAATGATACCTCACTTGTGTGGGTAGGCCTAGCGCCCGCGACAAGAAGTGCCCCATAACACAACGTGGACACATCACATTTTTTCATAGAAAACAGTGCCTACCTGTGGATTATGGCTTCTAGCTCAGCCGGCACCTGGGGAAACTTAGCAAACCAGAGCATTTTTGAAAACTAGAAACCCAGGGGAATCCAAGTTGAGGTGACTTGTGGGGCTCTGACCAGGTTCTGTTACCGAGAATCCTTTGCAAACCTCAAAATGTGTCTAAAATAACACGTTTTCTTCAAATTTTGGTGACAGAAAGTTCTGGAATTTGAGAGGAACCACAAATTTCCTTCCACCCAGCGTTCCCCCAAGTCTCCTGATAAAAATGATACCTCACTTGTGTGGGTAGGCCTAGCGCCCGCGACAGGAAATGCCCCAAAACACAACGTGGACACATCACATTTTTTAATAGAAAACAGTGCCTACCTGTGGATTTTGGCCTCTTGCTCAGTCGGAACCTGGTGAAATCTAGCAAACCAGCACATTTTTGAAAACTACAAACCCAGGGGAATCCAAGATGCGGTGACTAGTGGGGCTCTGACCAGGTTCTGTTACCCAGAATCCTTTGCAAACCTCAAAATGTGGCTAAAATAACACGTTTTCCTTTCGATGACAAAAAGTTCTGGAATCTGAGATGAGCCACGAATTTCCTTCCACCCAGCGTTCCCCCAAAGCTCCCAATAAAAATGATACCTCACTTGTGTGGGTAGGCCTACTGCCCGCGACAGGAAATGACCCAAAACACAACGTGGACACATCCCATTTTTTGACAGAAAACAGAGCTGTTTTTTGCAAAGTGCCTACCTGTAGATTTTGGCCTCTAGCTCAGCCGACACATAGGGAAACCTACCAAACCTGTGCATTTTTTAAAACTAGAGACCTAGGGGAATCCAGGATGGGATGACTTGTGGGGCTCTGACCAGGTTCTGTTACCCAGAATCCTTTGCAAACCTCAAAATGTGGCTAAAATAACACGTTTTCCTCACATTTCGATGACAGAAAGTTCTGGAATCTGAGAGGAGCCACGAATTTCCTTCCACCCAGCGTTCCCCCAAGCTCCCAATAAAAATGATACCTCACTTATGTGGGTAGGCCTACTGCCCGCGACAGGAAATGCCCCAAAACACAACGTGGACACATCCCATTTTTTGATAGAAAACAGAGCTGTTTTTTGCAAAGTGCCTACCTGTAGATTTTGGCCTCTAGCTCAGCCGGCACCTAGGGAAACCTACGAAACCTGTGCATTTTTTAAAACTAGAGACCTCGGGAATCCAATATTGGGTGACTTGTGGCGCTCTGACCAGGTTCTGTTACCCAGAATCCTTTGCAAACCTCAAAATGTGGCTTACAAAATAAGTTTTCCTCACATTTCGGTGACAGAAAGTTCTAGAATCTGAGAGGAGCCACAAATTTCCTTCCACCCAGCGTTCCCCCAAGGCTCCCGATAAAAATGATACCTCACTTGTGTGGGTAGTCCTAGTGCCCGCGACAGGAAATGCCCCAAAACACAACGTGGACACATCCCATTTTTTGACAGAAAACAGAGCTGTTTTTTGCAAAGTGCCTACCTGTAGATTTTGGCCTCTAGCTCAGCCGGCACCTAGGGAAACCTACCAAACCTGTGCATTTTTGAAAACTAGAGACCTAGGGGAATCGAAGATGGGGTGACTTGTGGGGCTCTGACCAGGTTCTGTTACCCAGAATCCTTTGCAAACCTCAAAATGTGGCTAAAATAACACGTTTTACTCACATTTCGATGACAGAAAGTTCTGGAATCTGAGAGGAGCCACGAATTTCCTTCCACCCAGCGTTCCCCCAAGCTCCCAATAAAAATGATACCTCACTTATGTGGGTAGGCCTACTGCCCGCGACAGGAAATGCCCCAAAACACAACGTGGACACATCCCATTTTTTGATAGAAAACAGAGCTGTTTTTTGCAAAGTGCCTACCTGTAGATTTTGGCCTCTAGCTCAGCCGGCACCTAGGGAAACCTACGAAACCTGTGCATTTTTTAAAACTAGAGACCTCGGGAATCCAAGATTGGGTGACTTGTGGCGCTCTGACCAGGTTCTGTTACCCAGAATCCTTTGCAAACCTCAAAATGTGGCTTACAAAATAAGTTTTCCTCACATTTCGGTGACAGAAAGTTCTAGAATCTGAGAGGAGCCACAAATTTCCTTCCACCCAGCGTTCCCCCAAGGCTCCCGATAAAAATGATACCTCACTTGTGTGGGTAGTCCTAGTGCCCGCGACAGGAAATGCCCCAAAACACAACGTGGACACATCCCATTTTTTGACAGAAAACAGAGCTGTTTTTTGCAAAGTGCCTACCTGTAGATTTTGGCCTCTAGCTCAGCCGGCACCTAGGGAAACCTACCAAACCTGTGCATTTTTGAAAACTAGAGACCTAGGGGAATCGAAGATGGGGTGACTTGTGGGGCTCTGACCAGGTTCTGTTACCCAGAATCCTTTGCAAACCTCCAAATGTGGCTAAAATAACACGTTTTCTTCACATTTCGGTGACAGAAAGTTCTGGAATCTGAGGGGAGCCACAAATTTCCTTCCATCCAGCGTTCCCCCAAGTCTTCCGATAAAAATGATACCTCACTTGTGTGGGTAGGCCTAGCGCCCGCGACAAGAAGTGCCCCATAACACAACGTGGACACATCACATTTTTTCATAGAAAACAGTGCCTACCTGTGGATTATGGCTTCTAGCTCAGCCGGCACCTGGGGAAACTTAGCAAACCAGAGCATTTTTGAAAACTAGAAACCCAGGGGAATCCAAGTTGAGGTGACTTGTGGGGCTCTGACCAGGTTCTGTTACCGAGAATCCTTTGCAAACCTCAAAATGTGTCTAAAATAACACTTTTTCTTCAAATTTTGGTGACAGAAAGTTCTGGAATTTGAGAGGAACCACAAATTTCCTTCCACCCAGCGTTCCCCCAAGTCTCCTGATAAAAATGATACCTCACTTGTGTGGGTAGGCCTAGCGCCCGCGACAGGAAATGCCCCAAAACACAACGTGGACACATCACAATTTTTAATAGAAAACAGTGCCTACCTGTGGATTTTGGCCTCTTGCTCAGTCGGAACCTGGTGAAATCTAGCAAACCAGCACATTTTTGAAAACTACAAACCCAGGGGAATCCAAGATGCGGTGACTAGTGGGGCTCTGACCAGGTTCTGTTACCCAGAATCCTTTGCAAACCTCAAAATGTGGCTAAAATAACACGTTTTCCTTTCGATGACAGAAAGTTCTGGAATCTGAGATGAGCCACGAATTTCCTTCCACCCAGCGTTCCCCCAAAGCTCCCAATAAAAATGATACCTCACTTGTGTGGGTAGGCCTACTGCCCGCGACAGGAAATGACCCAAAACACAACGTGGACACATCCCATTTTTTGACAGAAAACAGAGCTGTTTTTTGCAAAGTGCCTACCTGTAGATTTTGGCCTCTAGCTCAGCCGACACATAGGGAAACCTACCAAACCTGTGCATTTTTTAAAACTAGAGACCTAGGGGAATCCAGGATGGGATGACTTGTGGGGCTCTGACCAGGTTCTGTTACCCAGAATCCTTTGCAAACCTCAAAATGTGGCTAAAATAACACGTTTTCCTCACATTTCGATGACAGAAAGTTCTGGAATCTGAGAGGAGCCACGAATTTCCTTCCACCCAGCGTTCCCCCAAGCTCCCAATAAAAATGATACCTCACTTATGTGGGTAGGCCTACTGCCCGCGACAGGAAATGCCCCAAAACACAACGTGGACACATCCCATTTTTTGATAGAAAACAGAGCTGTTTTTTGCAAAGTGCCTACCTGTAGATTTTGGCCTCTAGCTCAGCCGGCACCTAGGGAAACCTACGAAACCTGTGCATTTTTTAAAACTAGAGACCTCGGGAATCCAAGATTGGGTGACTTGTGGCGCTCTGACCAGGTTCTGTTACCCAGAATCCTTTGCAAACCTCAAAATGTGGCTTACAAAATAAGTTTTCCTCACATTTCGGTGACAGAAAGTTCTAGAATCTGAGAGGAGCCACAAATTTCCTTCCACCCAGCGTTCCCCCAAGGCTCCCGATAAAAATGATACCTCACTTGTGTGGGTAGTCCTAGTGCCCGCGACAGGAAATGCCCCAAAACACAACGTGGACACATCCCATTTTTTGACAGAAAACAGAGCTGTTTTTTGCAAAGTGCCTACCTGTAGATTTTGGCCTCTAGCTCAGCCGGCACCTAGGGAAACCTACCAAACCTGTGCATTTTTGAAAACTAGAGACCTAGGGGAATCGAAGATGGGGTGACTTGTGGGGCTCTGACCAGGTTCTGTTACCCAGAATCCTTTGCAAACCTCAAAATGTGGCTAAAATAACACGTTTTCCTCACATTTCGATGACAGAAAGTTCTGGAATCTGAGAGGAGCCACGAATTTCCTTCCACCCAGCGTTCCCCCAAGCTCCCAATAAAAATGATACCTCACTTATGTGGGTAGGCCTACTGCCCGCGACAGGAAATGCCCCAAAACACAACGTGGACACATCCCATTTTTTGATAGAAAACAGAGCTGTTTTTTGCAAAGTGCCTACCTGTAGATTTTCGCCTCTAGCTCAGCCGGCACCTAGGGAAACCTACGAAACCTGTGCATTTTTTAAAACTAGAGACCTCGGGAATCCAAGATTGGGTGACTTGTGGCGCTCTGACCAGGTTCTGTTACCCAGAATCCTTTGCAAACCTCAAAATGTGGCTTACAAAATAAGTTTTCCTCACATTTCGGTGACAGAAAGTTCTAGAATCTGAGAGGAGCCACAAATTTCCTTCCACCCAGCGTTCCCCCAAGGCTCCCGATAAAAATGATACCTCACTTGTGTGGGTAGTCCTAGTGCCCGCGACAGGAAATGCCCCAAAACACAACGTGGACACATCCCATTTTTTGACAGAAAACAGAGCTGTTTTTTGCAAAGTGCCTACCTGTAGATTTTGGCCTCTAGCTCAGCCGGCACCTAGGGAAACCTACCAAACCTGTGCATTTTTGAAAACTAGAGACCTAGGGGAATCGAAGATGGGGTGAATTGTGGGGCTCTGACCAGGTTCTGTTACCCAGAATCCTTTGCAAACCTCCAAATGTGGCTAAAATAACACGTTTTCTTCACATTTCGGTGACAGAAAGTTCTGGAATCTGAGGGGAGCCACAAATTTCCTTCCATCCAGCGTTCCCCCAAGTCTTCCGATAAAAATGATACCTCACTTGTGTGGGTAGGCCTAGCGCCCGCGACAAGAAGTGCCCCATAACACAACGTGGACACATCACATTTTTTCATAGAAAACAGTGCCTACCTGTGGATTATGGCTTCTAGCTCAGCCGGCACCTGGGGAAACTTAGCAAACCAGAGCATTTTTGAAAACTAGAAACCCAGGGGAATCCAAGTTGAGGTGACTTGTGGGGCTCTGACCAGGTTCTGTTACCGAGAATCCTTTGCAAACCTCAAAATGTGTCTAAAATAACACGTTTTCTTCAAATTTTGGTGACAGAAAGTTCTGGAATTTGAGAGGAACCACAAATTTCCTTCCACCCAGCGTTCCCCCAAGTCTCCTGATAAAAATGATACCTCACTTGTGTGGGTAGGCCTAGCGCCCGCGACAGGAAATGCCCCAAAACACAACGTGGACACATCACATTTTTTAATAGAAAACAGTGCTTACCTGTGGATTTTGGCCTCTTGCTCAGTCGGAACCTGGTGAAATCTAGCAAACCAGCACATTTTTGAAAACTACAAACCCAGGGGAATCCAAGATGCGGTGACTAGTGGGGCTCTGACCAGGTTCTGTTACCCAGAATCCTTTGCAAACCTCAAAATGTGGCTAAAATAACACGTTTTCCTTTCGATGACAGAAAGTTCTGGAATCTGAGATGAGCCACGAATTTCCTTCCACCCAGCGTTCCCCCAAAGCTCCCAATAAAAATGATACCTCACTTGTGTGGGTAGGCCTACTGCCCGCGACAGGAAATGACCCAAAACACAACGTGGACTCATCCCATTTTTTGACAGAAAACAGAGCTGTTTTTTGCAAAGTGCCTACCTGTAGATTTTGGCCTCTAGCTCAGCCGACACATAGGGAAACCTACCAAACCTGTGCATTTTTTAAAACTAGAGACCTAGGGGAATCCAGGATGGGATGACTTGTGGGGCTCTGACCAGGTTCTGTTACCCAGAATCCTTTGCAAACCTCAAAATGTGGCTAAAATAACACGTTTTCCTCACATTTCGATGACAGAAAGTTCTGGAATCTGAGAGGAGCCACGAATTTCCTTCCACCCAGCGTTCCCCCAAGCTCCCAATAAAAATGATACCTCACTTATGTGGGTAGGCCTACTGCCCGCGACAGGAAATGCCCCAAAACACAACGTGGACACATCCCATTTTTTGATAGAAAACAGAGCTGTTTTTTGCAAAGTGCCTACCTGTAGATTTTGGCCTCTAGCGCAGCCGGCACCTAGGGAAACCTACGAAACCTGTGCATTTTTTAAAACTAGAGACCTCGGGAATCCAAGATTGGGTGACTTGTGGCGCTCTGACCAGGTTCTGTTACCCAGAATCCTTTGCAAACCTCAAAATGTGGCTTACAAAATAAGTTTTCCTCACATTTCGGTGACAGAAAGTTCTAGAATCTGAGAGGAGCCACAAATTTCCTTCCACCCAGCGTTCCCCCAAGGCTCCCGATAAAAATGATACCTCACTTGTGTGGGTAGTCCTAGTGCCCGCGACAGGAAATGCCCCAAAACACAACGTGGACACATCCCATTTTTTGACAGAAAACAGAGCTGTTTTTTGCAAAGTGCCTACCTGTAGATTTTGGCCTCTAGCTCAGCCGGCACCTAGGGAAACCTACCAAACCTGTGCATTTTTGAAAACTAGAGACCTAGGGGAATCGAAGATGGGGTGACTTGTGGGGCTCTGACCAGGTTCTGTTACCCAGAATCCTTTGCAAACCTCCAAATGTGGCTAAAATAACACGTTTTCTTCACATTTCGGTGACAGAAAGTTCTGGAATCTGAGGGGAGCCACAAATTTCCTTCCATCCAGCGTTCCCCCAAGTCTTCCGATAAAAATGATACCTCACTTGTGTGGGTAGGGCTAGCGCCCGCGACAAGAAGTGCCCCATAACACAACGTGGACACATCACATTTTTTCATAGAAAACAGTGCCTACCTGTGGATTATGGCTTCTAGCTCAGCCGGCACCTGGGGAAACTTAGCAAACCAGAGCATTTTTGAAAACTAGAAACCCAGGGGAATCCAAGTTGAGGTGACTTGTGGGGCTCTGACCAGGTTCTGTTACCGAGAATCCTTTGCAAACCTCAAAATGTTTCTAAAATAACACGTTTTCTTCAAATTTTGGTGACAGAAAGTTCTGGAATTTGAGAGGAACCACAAATTTCCTTCCACCCAGCGTTCCCCCAAGTCTCCTGATAAAAATGATACCTCACTTGTGTGGGTAGGCCTAGCGCCCGCGACAGGAAATGCCCCAAAACACAACGTGGACACATCACATTTTTTAATAGAAAACAGTGCCTACCTGTGGATTTTGGCCTCTTGCTCAGTCGGAACCTGGTGAAATCTAGCAAACCAGCACATTTTTGAAAACTACAAACCCAGGGGAATCCAAGATGCGGTGACTAGTGGGGCTCTGACCAGGTTCTGTAACCCAGAATCCTTTGCAAACCTCAAAATGTGGCTAAAATAACACGTTTTCCTCACATTTCGGTGACAGAAAGTTCTGGAATCTGAGAGAAGCCACAAATATCCTTCCACCCAGTGTTCCCCCAAGTCTCCCGATAAAAATTCTACCTCACTTGTGTGGGTAGGCCTAGCGCCCGCAACAGGAAATGCCCCAAAACACAACATGGAAACATCTCATTTTTCTGACAGAAAACAGAGCTGTTTTTTGCAAAGTGTCTACCTGTAGATTTTGGCCTCTAGCTCAGCCGGCACCTAGGGAAACCTACGAAACCTGTGCATTTTTCAAAACTAGAGACCTAGGGGAATCCAAGATGGGGTGACTTGTGGGGCTCTGACCAGGTTCTGTTACCCAGAATCCTTTGCAAACCTCAAAATGTGGCTTAAAAAACACATTTTCCTCACATTTCGGTGACAGAAAGTTCTGGAATCTGAGAGGAGCCACAAATTTCCTTCCACCCAGCGTTCTCTCAAGTCTACCAATAAAAATGATACCTCACTTGAGTGGGTAGGCCTAGCGCCCGCGACAGGAAATGCCCCAAAACACAACATGGACACATCCCATTTTTTGACAGAAAACAGAGCTGTTTTTTGCAAAGTGCCTACCTGTAGATTTTGGCCTCTAGCTCAGCCGGCACTTAGGGAAACCTACCAAACCTGTGCATTGTTAAAAACAAGAGACCTAGGGGAATCCAAGATGTGGGGACTTGTGGGGCTCTGACCAGGTTCTGTTACCCAGAATCCTTTGCAAACCTCACAATGTGGCTAAAATAACACATTTTCCTCACATTTCGATGACAGAAAGTTCTGGAATCTGAGAGGAGCCACGAATTTCCTTCCACCCAGCGTTCCCCCAAGGCTCCCGATAAAAATGATACCTCAATTGTGTGGGTAGGTCTAGCGCCCGCGATAGGAAATGCCCCAAAACACAACATGGAACCATCCCATTTTTTGACAGAAAACAGAGGTGTTTTTTGCAAAGTGCCTACCTGTAGATTT
This sequence comes from Pleurodeles waltl, assembly GCF_031143425.1. Classification (NCBI taxonomy): domain Eukaryota; kingdom Metazoa; phylum Chordata; class Amphibia; order Caudata; family Salamandridae; genus Pleurodeles; species Pleurodeles waltl. Next base: position 128,620 of record NW_027149982.1, on the reverse strand, counting down.
TGGCCTCTAGATCAGCTGGCACCTAGGGAAACCTACCAAACCTGTGCATTTTTTAAAACCAGAGACCTAGGGGAATCCAAGATGGGGTGACTTGTGGGGCTCTGACCCGGTTCTGTTACCCAGAATCCTTTGCAAACCTCAAAATGTGGCTAAAATAACACATTTTCCTCACATTTCGATGACAGAAAGTTCTGGAATCTGAGAGGAGCCTCGAATTTCCTTCCACCCAGCGTTCCACCAAGGCTCCCGATAAAAATGATACCTCACTTGTGTGGGTAGGCCTAGTGCCCGCGACAGGAAATGCCCCAAAACACAACGTGGACACATCCCATTTTTTGATAGAAAACAGAGCTGTTTTTTGCAAAGTGCCTACCTGTAGATTTTGGCCTCTAGCTCAGCCGGCACTTAGGGAAACCTACCAAACCTGTGCATTTTTGAAAAGTAGAGACCTAGGGGAATCCAAGATTGGGTGACTTGTGGGGCTCTGACCAGGTTCTGTTACCCAGAATCCTTTGCAAACCTCAAAATGTGGCTAAAATAACACGTTTTCCTCACATTTCGATGACAGAAAGTTCTGGAATCTGAGAGGAGCCAAAAATTTCCTTCCACCCAGCGTTCTCTCAAGTCTCCCAATAAAAATGATACCTCACTTGAGTGGGTAGGCCTAGCGCCCGCGATAGGAAATGCCCCAAAACAAAACATGGACACATCCCATTTTTTGACAGAAAACAGAGCTGTTTTTTGCAAAGTGCCTACCTGTAGATTTTGGCCTCTAGCTCAGCCGGCACTTAGGGAAATCTACCAAACCTGTGCATTGTTAAAAGCTAGAGACCTAGGGGAATCCAAGATGGGGGGACTTGTGGGGCTCTGACCAGGTTCTGTTACCCAGAATCCTTTGCAAACCTCAAAATGTGGCTAAAATAACACATTTTCCTCACATTTCGATGACAGAAAGTTCTGGAATCTGAGAGGAGCCTCGAATTTCCTTCCACCCAGCGTTCCACCAAGGCTCCCGATAAAAATGATACCTCACTTGTGTGGGTAGGCCTAGTACCCGCGACAGGAAATGCCCCAAAACACAACGTGGACACATCCCATTTTTTGATAGAAAACAGAGCTGTTTTTTGCAAAGTGCCTACCTGTAGATTTTGGCCTCTAGCTCAGCCGGCACCTAGGGAAACCTACCAAACCTGTGCATTTTTGAAAAGTAGAGACCTAGGGGAATCCAAGATTGGGTGACTTGTGGGGCTCTGACCAGGTTCTGTTACCCAGAATCCTTTGCAAACCTCAAAATGTGGCTAAAATAACAAGTTTTCCTCACATTTCGATGACAGAAAGTTCTGGAATCTGAGAGGAGCCACGAATTTCCTTCCACCCAGCGTTCCCCCAAGGCTCCCGATAAAAATGATACCTCAATTGTGTGGGTAGGTCTAGCGCCCGCAATAGGAAATGCCCCAAAACACAACATGGAACCATCCCATTTTTTGACAGAAAACAGAGGTGTTTTTTGCAAAGTGCCTACCTGTAGATTTTGGCCTCTAGCTCAGTCGGCACCTAGGGAAACCTACCAAACCTGTGCATTTTTTAAAACTAGAGACCTAGGGGAATCCAAGATGTGGTGACTTGTGGGGCTCTGACCCGGTTCTGTTACCCAGAATACTTTGCAAACCTCAAAATGTGGCTAAAAAACACATTTTCTTCACATTTCGGTGACAAAAAGTTCTGGAATCTGAGAGGAGCAACAAATTTCCTTCCACCCAGCCTTCCCCCAAGTCTCCCGATAAAAATTATACCTCTCTTGTGTGGGTAGACCTAATGCTCGCTACAGGAAATGCCCCAAAACACAACATGGAACCATCCCATTTTTTGACCGAAAAGAGAGCTGTTTTTTGCAAAGTGCCTACCTGTAGATTTTGGCCTCTAGCTCAGCCGGCACCTAGGGAAGCCTACCAAACCTGTCCATTTTTGAAAACTAGAGACCTAGGGGAATCCAAGATTGGGTGACTTGTGGGGCTCTGACCAGGTTCTGTTACCCAGAATCCTTTGCAAATCTCAAAATGTGGCTAACAAAACAAGTTTTCCTCGCATTTCGGTGACAGAAAGTTCTAGAATCTGAGAGGAGGCACGAATTTCCTTCCACCCAGCGTTCCCCAAAGGCTCCCGATAAAAATGATACCTCACTTGTGTGGGTAGTCCTAGTGCCCGCAACAGGAAATGCCCCAAAACACAACGTGGACACATCCCATTTTTTGACAGAAAACAGAGCTGTTTTTTGCAAAGTGCCTACCTGTAGATTTTGGCCTCTAGCTCAGCCAGCACCTAGGGAAACCTACCAAACCTGTGCATTTTTTTAAACTAGAGACCTAGGGGAATCCAAGATGTGGTGACTTGTGGGGCTCTGACCCGGTTCTGTTACCCAGAATCCTTTGCAAACCTCAAAATGTGGCTAAAAAACACGTTTTCTTCACATTTCGGTGACAAAAAGTTCTGGAATCTGAGAGGAGCAACAAATTTCCTCCCACCCAGCCTACCCCCAAGTCTCCCGATAAAAATGATACCTCACTTGTGTGGGTAGACCTAACGCTCGCGACAGGAAATTCCCCAAAACACAACGTGGACACATCACTTTTTGTATCATAGAAAACAGTGCCTACCTGTGGATTTTGTCCTCTAGCTCAGCTGGCACCTGGGGAAACCTAGCAAACCAGTGCATTTTTGAAAACTAGAAACCCAGGGGAATCCAAGATGAGGTGACTTGTGGGGCTCTGACCAGGTTCTGTTACCCACAATCCTTTGCAAAATCTCAAAATGTGGCTAAAAAACACGTTTTCTTCACATTTCGGTGATAAAAAGTTCTGGAATCTGAGAGGAGCAACAAATTTCCTTCCACCCAGCCTACCCCAAGTCTCCCGATAAAAATGATACCTCACTTGTGTGGGGAGACCTAACGCTCGCGACAGGAAATTCCCCAAAACACAACGTGGACACATCACATTTTTTATCATAGAAAACAGTGCCTACCTGTGGATTTTGTCCTCTAGCTCAGCCGGCACCTGGGGAAACCTAGCAAACCAGCGCATTTTTGAAAACTAGAAACCCAGGGGAATCCAAGATGAGGTGACTGTGGGGCTCTGACCAGGTTCTGTTACCCAGAATCCTTTGCAAACCTCAAAATGTGGCTAAAATAACACGTTTTCCTCACATTTCGATGACAGAAAGTTCTGGAATCTGAGAGGAGCCACGAATTTCCTTCCACCCAGCGTTCCCCCAAGGCTCCCGATAAAAATGATACCTCACTTGTGTGGGTAGGCCTAGTGCCCGCGACAGGAAATGCCCCAAAACACAACGTGGACACATCCCATTTTTTGATAGAAAACAGAGCTGTTTTTTGCAAAGTGCCTACCTGTAGATTTTGGCCTCTAGCTCAGCCGGCACCTAGGGAAACCTACCAAACCTGTGCATTGTTGAAAACTAGAGACCTAGGGGAATCCAAGATTGGGTGACTTGTGGGGCTCTGACCAGGTTCTGTTACCCAGAATCCTTGGCAAACCTCAAAATGTGGCTAACAAAACAAGTTTTCCTCACATTTCGGTGACAGAAAGTTCTAGAATCTGAGAGGAGCCACGAATCTCCTTCCACCCAGCGTTCCCCCAAGGCTCCCGATAAAAATGATACCTCACTTGTGTGGGTAGTCCTAGTGCCCGCGACAGGAAATGCCCCAAAACACAACGTGGACACATCCCATTTTTTGACAGAAAACAGAGCTGTTTTTTGCAAAGTGCCTACCTGTAGATTTTTGCCTCTAGCTCAGCCGACACATAGGGAAACCTACCAAACCTGTGCATTTTTGAAAACTAGAGACCTAGGGGAATCCAAGATGGGGTGACTTGTGGGGCTCTGACCAGGTTCTGTTACCCAGAATCCTTAGCAAACCTCAAAATGTGGCTAATATAACACGTTTTCCTCACATTTCGATGACAGAAAGTTCTGGAATCTGAGAGGAGCCACGACTTTCCTTCCACCCAGCCTTCCCCCAAGTCTCCTGATAAAAATGATACCTCACTTGTGTGGGTAGACCTAACGCTCGCGACAGGAAATGCCCCAAAACACAACATGGAACAATCCCATTTTTTGATAGAAAACAGAGCTGTTTTTTGCAAAGTGCCTACCTGTAGATTTTGGCCTCTAGCTCAGCCGGCACCTAGGGAAACTTACCAAACCTGTGCATTTTTGAAAACTAGAGACCTAGGGGAATCCAAGATTGGGTGACTTGTGGGGCTCTGACCAGGTTCTGTTACCCAGAATCCTTTGCAAACCTCAAAATGTGGCTAACAAAACAAGTTTTCCTCACATTTCTGTGACAGAAAGTTCTAGAATCTGAGAGGAGCCACGAATTTCCTTCCACCCAGCGTTCCCCAAAGGCTCCCGATAAAAATGATACCTCACTTGTGTGGGTTGTCCTTGTGCCAGCGACAGGAAATGCCCCAAAACACAACGTGGACACATCCCATTTTTTGACAGAAAACAGAGCTGTTTTTTGCAAAGTGCCTACCTGTAGATTTTGGCCTCTAGCTCAGCCGGCACCTAGGGAAACCTACCAAACCTGTGCATTTTTTAAAACTAGAGACCGAGGAGAATCAAAGATGTCGTGACTTGTGGGGCTCTGACCCGGTTCTGTTACCCAGAATCCTTGGCAAACCTCAAAATGTGGCTAACAAAACAAGTTTTCCTCACATTTCGGTGACAGAAAGTTCTAGAATCTGAGAGGAGCCACGAATCTCCTTCCACCCAGCGTTCCCCCAAGGCTCCCGATAAAAATGATACCTCACTTGTGTGGGTAAACCTAACGCTCGCGACAGGAAATGCCCCAAAACACAACATGGAACAATCCCATTTTTTGATAGAAAACAGAGCTGTTTTTTGCAAAGTGCCTACCTGTAGATTTTGGCCTCTAACTCAGCCGGCACCTAGGGAAACTTACCAAACCTGTGCATTTTTGAAAACTAGAGACCTAGGGGAATCCAAGATTGGGTGACTTGTGGGGCTCTGACCAGGTTCTGTTACGCAGAATCCTTTGCAAACCTCAAAATGTGGCTAACAAAACAAGTTTTCCTCACATTTCGGTGACAGAAAGTTCTAGAATCTGAGAGGAGCCACGAATTTCCTTCCACCCAGCGTTCCCCAAAGGCTCCCGATAAAAATGATACCTCACTTGTGTGGGTAGTCCTAGTGCCAGCGACAGGAAATGCCCCAAAACACAACGTGGACACATCCCATTTTTTGACAGAAAACAGAGCTGTTTTTTGCAAAGTGCCTACCTGTAGATTTTGGCCTCTAGCTCAGCCGGCACCTAGGGAAACCTACCAAACCTGTGCATTTTTTAAAACTAGAGACCGAGGAGAATCAAAGATGTCGTGACTTGTGGGGCTCTGACCCGGTTCTGTTACCCAGAATCCTTTGCACACCTCAAAATGTGGCTAAAAAACACGTTTTCTTCACATTTCGGTGACAAAAAGTTCTGGAATCTGAGAGGAGCAACAAATTTCCTTCCACCCAGCCTACCCCCAAGTCTCCCGATAAAAATTATACCTCACTTGTGTGGGTAGACCTAACGCTCGCGACAGGAAATTCCCCAAAACACAACATGGACACATCACATTTTTTATCATAGAAAACAGTGCCTACCTGTGGATTTTGTCCTCTAGCTCAGCCGGCACCTGGGGAAACCTAGCAAACCAGCGCATTTTTGAAAATTAGAAACCCAGGGGAATCCAAGATGAGGTGACTTCTGGGGCTCTGACCAGGTTCTGTTACCCAGAATCCTTTGCAAACCTCAAAATGTGGCTAAAATAACACGTTTTCCTCACATTTCGATGACAGAAAGTTCTGGAATCTGAGAGGAGCCACGAATTTCCTTCCACCCAGCGTTCCCCCAAGGCTCCCGATAAAAATGATACCTCACTTGTGTGGGTAGGCCTAGTGCCCACGACAGGAAATGCCCCAAAACACAACGTGGACACATCCCATTTTTTTATAGAAAACAGAGCTGTTTTTTGCAAAGTGCCTACCTGTAGATTTTGGCCTCTAGCTCAGCCGGCACCTAGGGAAACCTACCAAACCTGTGCATTGTTGAAAACTAGAGACCTAGGGGAATCCAAGATTGGGTGACTTGTGGGGCTCTGACCAGGTTCTGTTACCCAGAATCCTTGGCAAACCTCAAAATGTGGCTAACAAAACAGGTTTTCCTCACATTTCGGTGACAGAAAGTTCTAGAATCTGAGAGGAGCCACGAATTTCCTTCGACCCAGCGTTCCCCCAAGTCTCCCGATAAAAATGATACCTCACTTGTGTGGGTAGTCCTAGTGCCCGCGACAGGAAATGCCCCAAAACACAACTAGGACACATCCCATTTTTTGACAGAAAACAGAGCTGTTTTTTGCAAAGTGCCTACCTGTAGATTTTTGCCTCTAGCTCAGCCGACACATAGGGAAACCTACCAAACCTGTGCATTTTTGAAAACTAGAGACCTAGGGGAATCCAAGATGGGGTGTCTTGTGGGGCTCTGACCAGGTTCTGTTACCCAGAATCCTTTGCAAACCTCAAAATGTGGTTAAATAACACATTTTCCTCACATTTCGATGACAGAAAGTTCTGGAATCTGAGAGGAGCCATGAATTTCCTTCCATCCAGCGTTCCCCCAAGGCTCCTGATAAAAATGATACCTCACTTGTGTGGGTAGGCCTAATGCCCGCGACAGGAAATGCCCCAAAACACAACGTGGACACATCCCAGTTTTTGATAGAAAACAGAGCTGTTTTTTGCAAAGTGCCTACCTGTAGATTGTGGCCTCTAGCTCAGCCGGCACCTAGGGAAACCTGCCAAACCTGCGCATTGTTGAAAACTAGAGACCTAGGGGAATCCAAGATGGGGTGACTTGTGGGGCTCTGACCAGGTTCTGTTACCCAGAATCCTTTGCAAACCTCAAGATGTGGCTAAAATAACACATTTTCCTCACATTTCGATGACAGAAAGTTCTGGAATCTGAGAGGAGCCACGAATTTCCTTCCACCCAGCGTTCCACCAAGGCTCCCGATAAAAATGATACCTCACTTGTGTGGGTAGGCCTAGCGCCCGCAACAGGAAATGCCCCAAAACACAACATGGAACCATCCCATTTTTTGATAGAAAACAGAGCTGTTTTTTGCAAAGTGCCTACCTGTAGATTTTGGCCTCTAGCTCAGCCGGCACCTAGGGAAACCTACCAAACCTGTGCATTTTTGAAAACTAGAGACCTAGGGGAATCCAAGATGGGGTGACTTGTGGGGCTCTGACCATGTTCTGTTACCCAGAATCCTTTGCAAACCTCCAAATGTGGCTAAAATAACACGTTTTCTTCACATTTCGGTGACAAAAAGTTCTGGAATCTGAGAGGAGCCACAAATTTCCTTCCACCCAGCGTTCCCCCAAGTCTTCCGATAAAAATGATTCCTCACTTGTGTGGGTAGGCCTAGCGCCCGCGACAAGAAGTGCCCCAAAACACAACGTGGACACATCACATTTTTTCATAGAAAACAGTGCCTACCTGTGGATTATGGCTTCTAGCTCAGCCGGCACCTGGGGAAACCTAGCAAACCAGAGCATTTTTGAAAACTAGAAACCCAGGGGAATCCAAGATGAGGTGACTTGTGGGGCTCTGACCAGGTTCTGTTACCGAGAATCCTTTGCAAACCTCAAAATGTGTCTAAAATAACACGTTTTCCTCAAATTTCGGTGACAGAAAGTTCTGGAATTTGAGAGGAGCCACAAATTTCCTTCCACCCAGCGTTCCCCCAAGTCTCTTGATAAAAGTTATACCTCAATTGTGTGGGTAGGGCTAGCGCTTGCGACAGGAAATTCCCCAAAACACAACATGGACACATCACATTTTTTATCATAGAAAACAGTGCCTACCTGTAGATTTTGGCCTCTAGCTCAGTCGGAACCTGGGGAAATCTAGCAAACCAGCACATTTTTGAAAACTAGAAACCCAGGGGAATCCAAGATTGGGTGACTAGTGGGGCTCTGACCAGGTTCTGTTACCCAGAATCCTTTGCAAACCTCAAAATGTGGCTAAAATAACACGTTTTCCTCACATTTCGATGACAGAAAGTTCTGGAATCTGAGAGGAGCCACGAATTTCCTTCCACCCAGCATTCCCCCAAGGCTCCCGATAAAAATGATACCTCACTTGTGTGGGTAGGCCTAGTGCCCGCAACAGGAAATGCCCCAAAACACAACGTGGACACATCCCATTTTTTGATAGAAAACAGAGCTGTTTTTTGCAAAGTGCCTACCTGTAGATTTTGGCCTCTAGCTCAGCCGGCACTTAGGGAAACCTACCAAACCTGTGCATTGTTGAAAACTAGAGACCTAGGGGAATCCAAGATTGGGTGACTTGAGGGGCTCTGCCCAGGTTCTGTTACCCAGAATCCTTGGCAAACCTCAAAATGTGGCTAACAAAACAAGTTTTCCTCACATTTCGGTGACAGTTCTAGAATCTGAGAGGAGCCACGAATTTCCTTCCACCCAGCGTTCCCGCAAGGCTCCCGATAAAAATGATACCTCACTTGTGTGGGTAGTCCTAGTGCCCGCGACAGGAAATGCCCCAAAACACAACGTGGACACATCCCATTTTTTGACAGAAAACAGCTGTTTTTTGAAAAGTGCCTACCTGTAGATCTTTGCCTCTAGCTCAGCCGACACATAGGGAAACCTACCAAACCTGTGCATTTCTGAAAACTAAAGACCTAGGGGAATCCAAGATGGGGTGACTTGTGGGGCTCTGACCAGGTTCTGTTACCCAGAATCCTTTGCAAACCTCAAAATGTGGTTAAATAACAAATTTTCCTCACATTTAGATGACAGAAAGTTCTGGAATCTGAGAGGAGCCATGAATTTCCTTCCACCCAGCGTTCCTCCAAGGCTCCTGATAAAAATGATACCTCACTTGTGTGGGTAGGCCTACTGCCCGCGACAGGAAATGCCCCAAAACACAACGTGGACACATCCCATTTTTTGATAGAAAATAGAGCTGTTTTTTGCAAAGTGCCTACCTGTAGATTTTGGCCTCTAGCTCAGCCGGCACCTAGGGAAACCTACGAAACCTGTGCATTTTTGAAAACTAGAGACCTACGGGAATCCAAGATTGGGTGACTTGTGGGGCTCTGACCAGGTTCTGTTACCCAGAATCCTTTGCAAACCTCAAAATGTGGCTAAGATAAGACATTTTCCTCACATTTCGATGACAGAAAGTTCTGGAATCTGAGAGGAGCCACGAATTTCCTTCCACCCAGCATTCCCCCAAGGCTCCTGATATAAATGATACCTCACTTGTGTGGGTAGGCCTAGTGCCCGCGACAGGAAATGCCCCAGAACACAACGTGGACACATCCCATTTTTTGATAGAAAACAGAGCTGTTTTTTGCAAAGTGCCTACCTGTAGATTTTGGCCCCTAGCTCAGCCGGTACCTAGGGAAACCTTCAAAACCTGTGCATTTTTGAAAACTAGAGACCTAGGGGAATCCAAGATTGGGTGACTTGTGGGGCTCTGACCAGGTTCTGTTACCCAGAATACTTTGCAAACCTCAAAATGTGGCTAAAATAACACGTTTTCCTCACATTTCGGTGACAGAAAGTTCTGGAATTTGAGAGGAGCCACAAATTTCCTTCCACCCAGCGTTCCCCCAAGTCTCCCGATAAAAATGATACCTCACTTGTGTGGGTAATCCTAGCGCCCGCAACAGGAAATGCCCCAAAACACAACATGGAACCATCCCATTTTTTGATAGAAAACAGAGCTGTTTTTTGAAAAGTGCCTACCTGTAGATTTTGGCCTCTAGCTCAGCCGGCACCTAGGGAAACCTACCAAACCTGTGCATTTTTGAAAACTAGAGACCTAGGGGAATCCAAGATGGGGTGACTTGTGGGGCTCTGACCATGTTCTGTTACCCAGAATCCTTTGCAAACCTCCAAATGTGGCTAAAATAACACGTTTTCTTCACATTTCGGTGACAGAAAGTTCTGGAATCTGAGAGGAGCCACAAATTTCCTTCCACCCAGCGTTCCCCCAAGTCTTCCGATAAAAATGATACCTCACTTGTGTGGGTAGGCCTAGCGCCCGCGACAAGAAGTGCCCCAAAACACAACGTGGACACATCACATTTTTTCATAGAAAACAGTGCCTACCTGTGGATTATGGCTTCTAGCTCAGCCGGCACCTGGGGAAACCTAGAAAACCAGAGCATTTTTGAAAACTAGAAACCCAGGGGAATCCAAGATGAGGTGACTTGTGGGGCTCTGACCAGGTTCTGTTACCGAGAATCCTTTGCAAACCTCAGAATGTGTCTAAAATAACACGTTTTCCTCAAATTTCGGTGACAGAAAGTTCTGGAATTTGAGAGGAGCCACAAATTTCCTTCCACCCAGCGTTCCCCCAAGTCTCTTGATAAAAATGATACCTCACTTGTGTGGGTAGGCCTAGCGCCCGCGACAGGAAATGCCCCAAAACACAACGTGGACACATCACATTTTTTTATAGAAAACAGTGCCTACCTGTAGATTTTGGCCTCTAGCTCAGTCGGAACCTGGGGAAATCTAGCAAACCAGCACATTTTTGAAAACTAGAAACCCAGGGGAATCCAAGATGAGGTGACTAGTGGGGCTCTGACCAGGTTCTGTTACCCAGAATCCTTTGCAAACCTCAAAATGTGGCTAAAATAACACGTTTTCCTCACATTTCGGTGACAGAAAGTTCTGGAATCTGAGAGAAGCCACAAATATCCTTCCACCCAGTGTTCCCCAAAGTCTCCCGATAAAAATTCTACCTCACTTGTGTGGGTAGGCCTAGCGCCCGCAACAGGAAATGCCCCAAAACACAACATGGAAACATCTAATTTTTCTGACAGAAAACAGAGCTGTTTTTTGCAAAGTGTCTACCTGTAGATTTTGGCCTCTAGCTCAGCCGGCACCTAGGGAAACCTACGAAACCTGTGCATTTTTCAAAACTAGAGACCTAGGGGAATCCAAGATGGGGTGACTTGTGGGGCTCTGACCAGGTTCTGTTACCCAGAATCCTTTGCAAACCTCAAAATGTGGCTTAAAAAACAAGTTTTCCTCACATTTCGGTGACAGAAAGTTCTGGAATCTGAGAGGAGCCAAAAATTTCCTTCCACCCAGCGTTCTCTCAAGTCTCCCAATAAAAATGATACCTCACTTGAGTGGGTAGGCCTAGCGCCCGCGATAGGAAATGCCCCAAAACAAAACATGGACACATCCCATTTTTTGACAGAAAACAGAGCTGTTTTTTGCAAAGTGCCTACCTGTAGATTTTGGCCTCTAGCTCAGCCGGCACTTAGGGAAACCTACAAAACCTGTGCATTTTTCAAAACTAGAGACCTAGGGGAATCCAAGATGGGGTGACTTGTGGGGCTCTGACCAGGTTCTGTTACCCAGAATCCTTTGCAAACCTCAAAATGTGGCTTAAAAAACACGTTTTCCTCACATTTCGGTGACAGAAAGTTCTGGAATCTGAGAGGAGCCACGAATTTCCTTCCACCCAGCGTTCCCCAAAGGTTCCCGATAAAAATGATAACTCACTTGTGTGGGTAGTCCTAGTGCCCGCGACAGGAAATGCCCCAAAACACAACGTGGACACATCCCATTTTTTGACAGAAAACAGAGCTGTTTTTTGCAAAGTGCCTACCTGTAGATTTTGGCCTCTAGCTCAGCCGGCACATAGGGAAACCTACCAAACCTGTGCATTTTTGAAAACTAGAGACCTAGGGGAATCCAAGATGGGGTGACTTGTGGGGCTCTGACCAGGTTCTGTTACCCAGAATCCTTTGCAAACCTCAAAATGTGGCTAAAATAACACATTTTCCTCACATTTCGATGACAGAAAGTTCTGGAATCTGAGAGGAGCCTCGAATTTCCTTCCACCCAGCGTTCCACCAAGGCTCCCGATAAAAATGATACCTCACTTGTGTGGGTAGGCCTAGTGCCCGCGACAGGAAATGCCCCAAAACACAACGTGGACACATCCCATTTTTTGATAGAAAACAGAGCTGTTTTTTGCAAAGTGCCTACCTGTAGATTTTGGCCTCTAGCTCAGCCGGCACCTAGGGAAACCTACCAAACCTGTGCCTTTTTGAAAAGTAGAGACCTAGGGGAATCCAAGATTGGGTGACTTGTGGGGCTCTGACCAGGTTCTGTTACCCAGAATCCTTTGCAAACCTCAAAATGTGGCTAAAATAACACGTTTTCCTCACATTTCGATGACAGAAAGTTCTGGAATCTGAGAGGAGCCACGAATTTCCTTCCACCCAGCGTTCCCCCAAGGCTCCCGATAAAAATGATACCTCATTTGTGTGGGTAGGCTTAGTGCCCACGACAGGAAATGCCCCAAAACACAACGTGGACACATCCCATTTTTTTATAGAAAACAGAGCTGTTTTTTGCAAAGTGCCTACCTGTAGATTTTGGCCTCTAGCTCAGCCGGCACCTAGGGAAACCTACCAAACCTGTGCATTGTTGAAAACTAGAGACCTAGGGGAATCCAAGATTGGGTGACTTGTGGGGCTCTGACCAGGTTCTGTTACCCAGAATCCTTGGCAAACCTCAAAATGTGGCTAACAAAACAAGTTTTCCTCACATTTCGGTGACAGAAAGTTCTAGAATCTGAGAGGAGCCACGAATTTCCTTCGACCCAGCGTTCCCCCAAGTCTCCCGATAAAAATGATACCTCACTTGTGTGGGTAGTCCTAGTGCCCGCGACAGGAAATGCCCCAAAACACAACTAGGACACATCCCATTTTTTGACAGAAAACAGAGCTGTTTTTTGCAAAGTGCCTACCTGTAGATTTTTGCCTCTAGCTCAGCCGACACATAGGGAAACCTACCAAACCTGTGCATTTTTGAAAACTAGAGACCTAGGGGAATCCAAGATGGGGTGTCTTGTGGGGCTCTGACCAGGTTCTGTTACCCAGAATCCTTTGCAAACCTCAAAATGTGGCTAAAATAACACATTTTCCTCACATTTCGATGACAGAAAGTTCTGGAATCTGAGAGGAGCCTTGAATTTCCTTCCACCCAGCGTTCCACCAAGGCTCCCGATAAAAATGATACCTCACTTGTGTGGGTAGGCCTAGTGCCCGAGACAGGAAATGCCCCAAAACACAACGTGGACACATCCCATTTTTTGATAGAAAACAGAGCTGTTTTTTGCAAAGTGCCTACCTGTAGATTTTGGCCTCTAGCTCAGCCGGCACCTAGGGAAACCTACCAAACCTGTGCATTTTTGAAAAGTAGAGACCTAGGGGAATCCAAGATTGGGTGACTTGTGGGGCTCTGACCAGGTTCTGTTACCCAGAATCCTTTGCAAACCTCAAAATGTGGCTAAAATAACACGTTTTCCTCACATTTCGATGACAGAAAGTTCTGGAATCTTAGAGGAGCCACGAATTTCCTTCCACCCAGCGTTCCCCCAAGGCTCCCGATAAAAATGATACCTCATTTGTGTGGGTAGGCTTAGTGCCCACGACAGGAAATGCCCCAAAACACAACGTGGACACATCCCATTTTTTTATAGAAAACAGAGCTGTTTTTTGCAAAGTGCCTACCTGTAGATTTTGGCCTCTAGCTCAGCCGGCACCTAGGGAAACCTACCAAACCTGTGCATTGTTGAAAACTAGAGACCTAGGGGAATCCAAGATTGGGTGACTTGTGGGGCTCTGACCAGGTTCTGTTACCCAGAATCCTTGGCAAACCTCAAAATGTGGCTAACAAAACAAGTTTTCCTCACATTTCGGTGACAGAAAGTTCTAGAATCTGAGAGGAGCCACGAATTTCCTTCGACCCAGCGTTCCCCCAAGTCTCCCGATAAAAATGATACCTCACTTGTGTGGGTAGTCCTAGTGCCCGCGACAGGAAATGCCCCAAAACACAACTAGGACACATCCCATTTTTTGACAGAAAACAGAGCTGTTTTTTGCAAAGTGCCTACCTGTAGATTTTTGCCTCTAGCTCAGCCGACACATAGGGAAACCTACCAAACCTGTGCATTTTTGAAAACTAGAGACCTAGGGGAATCCAAGATGGGGTGTCTTGTGGGGCTCTGACCAGGTTCTGTTACCCAGAATCCTTTGCAAACCTCAAAATGTGGTTAAATAACACATTTTCCTCACATTTCGATGACAGAAAGTTCTGGAATCTGAGAGGAGCCACGAATTTCCTTCCACCCAGCGTTCCACCAAGGCTCCCGATAAAAATGATACCTCACTTGTGTGGGTAGGCCTAGCGCCCGCAACAGGAAATGCCCCAAAACACAACATGGAACCATCCCATTTTTTGATAGAAAACAGAGCTGTTTTTTGCAAAGTGCCTACCTGTAGATTTTGGCCTCTAGCTCAGCCGGCACCTAGGGAAACCTACCAAACCTGTGCATTTTTGAAAACTAGAGACCTAGGGGAATCCAAGATGGGGTGACTTTTGGGGCTCTGACCATGTTCTGTTTTCCAGAATCATTTGCAAACCTCCAAATGTGGCTAAAATAACACGATTTCTTCACATTTCGGTGACAGAAAGTTCTGGAATCTGAGAGGAGCCACAAATTTCCTTCCACCCAGCGTTCCCCAAGTCTTCCGATAAAAATGATTCCTCACTTGTGTGGGTAGGCCTAGCGCCCGCGACAAGAAGTGCCCCAAAACACAACGTGGACACATCACATTTTTTCATAGAAAACAGTGCCTACCTGTGGATTATGGCTTCTAGCTCAGCCGGCACCTGGGGAAACCTAGCAAACCAGAGCATTTTTGAAAACTAGAAACCCAGGGGAATCCAAGATGAGGTGACTTGTGGGGCTCTGACCAGGTTCTGTTACCGAGAATCCTTTGCAAACCTCAAAATGTGTCTAAAATAACACGTTTTCCTCAAATTTCGGTGACAGAAAGTTCTGGAATTTGAGAGGAGCCACAAATTTCCTTCCACCCAGCGTTCCCCCAAGTCTCTTGATAAAAATTATACCTCACTTGTGTGGGTAGGGCTAGCGGTCGCGACAGGAAATTCCCCAAAACACAACATGGACACATCACATTTTTTATCATCGAAAACAGTGCCTACCTGTAGATTTTGGCCTCTAGCTCAGTCGGAACCTGGGGAAATCTAGCAAACCAGCACATTTTTGAAAACTAGAAACCCAGGGGAATCCAAGATGAGGTGACTAGTGGGGCTCTGACCAGGTTCTGTTACCCAGAATCCTTTGCAAACCTCAAAATGTGGCTAAAATAACATGTTTTCCTCACATTTCGATGACAGAAAGTTCTGGAATCTGAGAGGAGCCACGAATTTCCTTCCACCCAGCGTTCCCCCAAGGCTCCCGATAAAAATGATACCTCACTTGTGTGGGTAGGCCTAGTGCCCAAGACAGGAAATGCCCCAAAACACAACGTGGACACATCCCATTTTTTGATAGAAAACAGAGCTGTTTTTTGCAAAGTGCCTACCTGTAGATTTTGGCCTCTAGCTCAGCCGGCACTTAGGGAAACCTACCAAACCTGTGCATTGTTGAAAACTAGAGACCTAGGGGAATCCAAGATTGGGTGACTTGAGGGGCTCTGACCAGGTTCTGTTACCCAGAATCCTTGGCAAACCTCAAAATGTGGCTAACAAAACAAGTTTTCCTCACATTTCGGTGACAGTTCTAGAATCTGAGAGGAGCCACGAATTTCCTTCGACCCAGCGTTCCCGCAAGGCTCCCGATAAAAATGATACCTCACTTGTGTGGGTAGTGCTAGTGCCCGCGACAGGAAATGCCCCAAAACACAACGTGGACACATCCCATTTTTTGACAGAAAACAGAGCTGTTTTTTGAAAAGTGCCTACCTGTAGATCTTTGCCTCTAGCTCAGCCGACACATAGGGAAACCTACCAAACATGTGCATTTCTGAAAACTAGAGACCTAGGGGAATCCAAGATGGGGTGACTTGTGGGGCTCTGACCAGGTTCTGTTACCCAGAATCCTTTGCAAACCTCAAAATGTGGTTAAATAACAAATTTTCCTCACATTTAGATGACAGAAAGTTCTGGAATCTGAGAGGAGCCATGAATTTCCTTCCACCCAGCGTTCCTCCAAGGCTCCTGATAAAAATGATACCTCACTTGTGTGGGTAGGCCTACTGCCCGCGACAGGAAATGCCCCAAAACACAACGTGGACACATCCCATTTTTTGATAGAAAATAGAGCTGTTTTTTGCAAAGTGCCTACCTGTAGATTTTGGCCTCTAGCTCAGCCGGCACCTAGGGAAACCTACGAAACCTGTGCATTTTTGAAAACTAGAGACCTACGGGAATCCAAGATTGGGTGACTTGTGGGGCTCTGACCAGGTTCTGTTACCCAGAATCCTTTGCAAACCTCAAAATGTGGCTAAAATAAGACATTTTCCTCACATTTCGATGACAGAAAGTTCTGGAATCTGAGAGGAGCCACAAATTTCCTTCCACCCAGCATTCCCCCAAGGCTCCTGATATAAATGATACCTCACTTGTGTGGGTAGGCCTAGTGCCCGCGACAGGAAATGCCCCAGAACACAACGTGGACACATCCCATTTTTTGATAGAAAACAGAGCTGTTTTTTGCAAAGTGCCTACCTGTAGATTTTGGCCCCTAGCTCAGCCGGTACCTAGGGAAACCTTCAAAACCTGTGCATTTTTGAAAACTAGAGACCTAGGGGAATCCAAGATTGGGTGACTTGTGGGGCTCTGACCAGGTTCTGTTACCCAGAATCCTTTGCAAACCTCAAAATGTGGCTAAAATAACACGTTTTCCTCACATTTCGGTGACAGAAAGTTCTGGAATTTGAGAGGAGCCACAAATTTCCTTCCACCCAGCGTTCCCCCAAGTCTCCCGATAAAAATGATACCTCACTTGTGTGGGTAATCCTAGCGCCCGCAACAGGAAATGCCCCAAAACACAACATGGAACCATCCCATTTTTTGATAGAAAACAGAGCTGTTTTTTGAAAAGTGCCTACCTGTAGATTTTGGCCTCTAGCTCAGCCGGCACCTAGGGAAACCTACCAAACCTGTGCATTTTTGAAAACTAGAGACCTAGGGGAATCCAAGATGGGGTGACTTGTGGGGCTCTGACCATGTTCTGTTACCCAGAATCCTTTGCAAACCTCCAAATGTGGCTAAAATAACACGTTTTCTTCACATTTCGGTGACAGAAAGTTCTGGAATCTGAGAGGAGCCACAAATTTCCTTCCACCCAGCGTTCCCCCAAGTCTTCCGATAAAAATGATACCTCACTTGTGTGGCTAGGCCTAGCGCCCGCGACAAGAAGTGCCCCAAAACACAACGTGGACACATCACATTTTTTCATAGAAAACAGTGCCTACCTATGGATTATGGCTTCTAGCTCAGCCGGCACCTGGGGAAACCTAGAAAACCAGAGCATTTTTGAAAACTAGAAACCCAGGGGAATCCAAGATGAGGTGACTTGTGGGGCTCTGACCAGGTTCTGTTACCGAGAATCCTTTGCAAACCTCAAAATGTGTCTAAAATAACACGTTTTCCTCAAATTTCGGTGACAGAAAGTTCTGGAATTTGAGAGGAGCCACAAATATCCTTCCACCCAGTGTTCCCCAAAGTCTCCCGATAAAAATTCTACCTCACTTGTGTGGGTAGGCCTAGCGCCCGCAACAGGAAATGCCCCAAAACACAATATGGAAACATCTCATTTTTCTGACAGAAAACAGAGCTGTTTTTTGCAAAGTGTCTACCTGTAGATTTTGGCCTCTAGCTCAGCCGGCACCTAGGGAAACCTACGAAACCTGTGCATTTTTCAAAACTAGAGACCTAGGGGAATCCAAGATGGGGTGACTTGTGGGGCTCTGACCAGGTTCTGTTACCCAGAATCCTTTGCAAACCTCAAAATGTGGCTTAAAAAACACGTTTTCCTCACATTTCGGTGACAGAAAGTTCTGGAATCTGAGAGGAGCCAAAAAATTCCTTCCACCCAGCGTTCTCTCAAGTCTCCCAATAAAAATGATACCTCACTTGAGTGGGTAGGCCTAGCGCCCGCGATAGGAAATGCCCCAAAACAAAACATGGACACATCCCATTTTTTTACAGAAAACAGAGCTGTTTTTTGCAAAGTGCCTACCTGTAGATTTTGGCCTCTAGCTCAGCCGGCACTTAGGGAAACCTACAAAACCTGTGCATTGTTCAAAACTAGAGACCTAGGGGAATCCAAGATGGGGTGACTTGTGGGGCTCTGACCAGGTTCTGTTACCCAGAATCCTTTGCAAACCTCAAAATGTGGCTTAAAAAACACGTTTTCCTCACATTTCGGTGACAGAAAGTTCTGGAATCTGAGAGGAGCCACGAATTTCCTTCCACCCAGCGTTCCCCAAAGGTTCCCGATAAAAATGATAACTCACTTGTGTGGGTAGTCCTAGTGCCCGCGACAGGAAATGCCCCAAAACACAACGTGGACACATCCCATTTTTTGACAGAAAACAGAGCTGTTTTTTGCAAAGTGCCTACCTGTAGATTTTGGCCTCTAGCTCAGCCGGCACATAGGGAAACCTACCAAACCTGTGCATTTTTTAAAACTAGAGACCTAGGGGAATCCAAGATGTGGTGACTTGTGGGGCTCTGACCAGGTTCTGTTACCCAGAATCCTTTGCAAACCTCAAAATGTGGCTAAAAAACACGTTTTCTTCACATTTCGGTGACAAAAAGTTCTGGAATCTGTGAGGAGCAACAAATTTCCTTCCACCCAGCCTTCCACCATGTCTCCCGATAAAAATGATACCTCACTTGTGTGGGTAGACCTAACGCTCGCAACAGGAAATGCCCCAAAACACAACGTGGACACATCACATTTTTTATCATAGAAAACAGTGCCTACCTGTGGATTTTGTCCTTTAGCTCAGCCGGCACCTGGGGAAACCTAGCAAACCAGCGCATTTTTGAAAACTAGAAACCCAGGGGAATCCAAGATGAGGTGACTTGTGGGGCTCTGACCAGGTTCTGTTACCCAGAATACTTTGCAAACCTCAAAATGTGGCTAAAATAACACATTTTCCTCACATTTCGATGACAGAAAGTTCTGGAATCTGAGAGGAGCCACGAATTTCCTTCCACCCAGCATTCCCCCAAGGCTCCCGATAAAAATGATACCTCACTTGTGTGGTTAGGCCTAGTGCCCGCGACAGGAAATGCCCCAAAACACAACGTGGACACATCCCATTTTTTGATAGAAAACAGAGCTGTTTTTTGCAAACTGCCTACCTGTAGATTTTGGCCTCTAGCTCAGCCGGCACCTAGGGAAACCTACCAAACCTGTGCATTTTTTAAAACTAGAGACCTAGGGGAATCCAAGATTGGGTGACTTGTGGGGTTCCGACTAGGTTCTGTTACCCAGAATCCTTTACAAACCTCAAAATGTGGCTAACAAAACCAGTTTTCCTCACATTTCGGTGACAGAAAGTTCTGGAATCTGAGAGGAGCCACGAATTTCCTCCCACCCAGCGTTCCCCAAAGGCTCCCGATAAAAATGATAACTCACTTGTGTGGGTAGTCCTAGTGCCCGCGACAGGAAATGCCCCAAAACACAACGTGGACACATCCCATTTTTTGACAGAAAACAGAGCTGTTTTTTGCAAAGTGCCTACCTGTAGATTTTGGCCTCTAGCTCAGCCGGCACCTAGGGAAACCTACCAAACCTGTGCATTTTTTAAAACTAGAGACCTAGGGGAATCCAAGATTGGGTGACTTGTGGGGTTCCGACTAGGTTCTGTTACCCAGAATCCTTTACAAACCTCAAAATGTGGCTAACAAAACCAGTTTTCTTCACATTTCGGTGACAGAAAGTTCTGGAATCTGAGAGGAGCCACAAATCTCCTTCCACCCAGCGTTCCCCCAAGTCTTCCGATAAAAATGATACCTCACTTGTGTGGGTAGGCCTAGCGCCCGCGACAAGAAGTGCCCCAAAACACAACGTGGACACATCACATTTTTTCATAGAAAACAGTGCCTACCTGTGGATTATGGCTTCTAGCTCAGCCGGCACCTGGGGAAACCTAGAAAACCAGAGCATTTTTGAAAACTAGAAACCCAGGGGAATCCAAGATGAGGTGACTTGTGGGGCTCTGACCAGGTTCTGTTACCGAGAATCCTTTGCAAACCTCAAAATGTGTCTAAAATAACACGTTTTCCTCAAATTTCGGTGACAGAAAGTTCTGGAATTTGAGAGGAGCCACAAATTTCCTTCCACCCAGCGTTCCCCCAAGTCTCTTGATAAAAATGATACCTCACTTGTGTGGGTAGGCCTAGGGCCCGCGACAGGAAATGCCCCAAAACACAACGTGGACACATCACATTTTTTAATAGAAAACAGTGCCTACCTGTAGATTTTGGCCTCTAGCTCAGTCGGAACCTGGGGAAATCTAGCAAACCAGCACATTTTTGAAATCTAGAAACCCAGGGGAATCCAAGATGAGGTGACTAGTGGGGCTCTGACCAGGTTCTGTTACCCAGAATCCTTTGCAAACCTCAAAATGTGGCTAAAATAACACATTTTCCTCACATTTCGGTGACAGAAAGTTCTGGAATCTGAGAGAAGCCACAAATATCCTTCCACCCAGTGTTCCCCAAAGTCTCCCGATAAAAATTCTACCTCACTTGTGTGGGTAGGCCTAGCGCCCGCGATAAAAAATGCCCCAAAACACAACATGGAAACATCTAATTTTTCTGACAGAAAACAGAGCTGTTTTTTGCAAAGTGTCTACCTGTAGATTTTGGCCTCTAGCTCAGCCGGCACCTAGGGAAACCTACGAAACCTGTGCATTTTTCAAAACTAGAGACATAGGGGAATCCAAGATGGGGTGACTTGTGGGGTTCTGACCAGGTTCTGTTACCCAGAATCCTTTGCAAACCTCAAAATGTGGCTTAAAAAACACGTTTTCCTCACATTTCGGTTACAGAAAGTTCTGGAATCTGAGAGGAGCCAAAAATTTCCTTCCACCCAGCGTTCTCTCAAGTCTCCCAATAAAAATGATACCTCACTTGATTGGGTAGGCCTAGCGCCCGCGATAGGAAATGCCCCAAAACAAAACATGGACACATCCCATTTTTTGACAGAAAACAGTGCTGTTTTTTGCAAAGTGCCTACCTGTAGATTTTGGCCTCTAGCTCAGCCGGCACTTAGGGAAATCTACCAAACCTGTGCATTGTTAAAAGCTAGAGACCTAGGGGAATCCAAGATGGGGGGACTTGTGGGGCTCTGACCAGGTTCTGTTACCCAGAATCCTTTGCAAACCTCAAAATGTGGCTAAAATAACACGTTTTCCTCACATTTCGATGACAGAAAGTTCTGGAATCTGAGAGGAGCCTCGAATTTCCTTCCACCCAGCGTTCCCCCAAGGCTCCCGATAAAAATGATACCTCAATTGTGTGGGTAGGTCTAGCGCCCGCGATAGGAAATGCCCCAAAACACAACATGGAACCATCCCATTTTTTGACAATAAAACAGAGGTGTTTTTTGCAAAGTGCCTACCTGTAGATTTTGGCCTCTAGCTCAGCCGGCACCTAGGGAAACCTACCAAACCTGTGCATTTTTTAAAACTAGAGACCGAGGGGAATCCAAGATGTGGTGACTTGTGGGGCTCTGACCCGGTTCTGTTACCCAGAATCCTTTGCAAACCTCAAAATGTGGCTAAAAAACACGTTTTCTTCACATTTCGGTGACAAAAAGTTCTGGAATCTGAGAGGAGCAACAAATTTCCTTCCACCCAGCCTACCCCCAAGTCTCCCGATAAAAATGATACCTCACTTGTGTGGGTAGACCTAACGCTCGCGACAGGAAATTCCCCAAAACACAACGTGGACACATCACATTTTTTATCATAGAAAACAGTGCCTACCTGTGGATTTTGTCCTCTAGCTCAGCCGGCACCTGGGGAAACCTAGCAAACCAGCGCATTTTTGAAAACTAGAAACCCAGGGGAATCCAAGATGAGGTGACTTGTGGGGCTCTGACCAGGTTCTGTTACCCAGAATCCTTTGCAAACCTCAAAATGTGGCTAAAAAACACGTTTTCTTCACATTTCGGTGACAAAAAGTTCTGGAATCTGAGAGGAGCAACAAATTTCCTTCCACCCAGCCTACCCCCAAGTCTCCCGATAAAAATGATACCTCACTTGTGTGGGTAGACCTAACGCTCGCGACAGGAAATTCCCCAAAACACAACGTGGACACATCACATTTTTTATCATAGAAAACAGTGCCTACCTGTGGATTTTGTCCTCTAGCTCAGCCGGCACCTGGGGAAACCTAGCAAACCAGCGCATTTTTTAAAACTAGAAACCCAGGGGAATCCAAGATGAGGTGACTTGTGGGGCTCTGACCAGGTTCTGTTACCCAGAATCCTTTGAAAACCTCAAAATGTGGCTAAAATAACACGTTTTCCTCACATTTCGATGACAGAAAGTTCTGGAATCTGAGAGGAGCCACGACTTTCCTTCCACCCAGCCTTCCCCCAAGTCTCCTGATAAAAATGATACCTCACTTGTGTGGGTAGACCTAACGCTCGCGACAGGAAATGCCCCAAAACACAACATGGAACCATCCCATTTTTTGATAGAAAACAGAGCTGTTTTTTGCAAAGTGCCTACCTGTAGATTTTGGCCTGTAGCTCAGCCGGCACCTAGTGAAACCTACCAAACCTGTGCATTTTTGAAAACTAGAGACCTAGGGGAATCCAAGATTGGGTGACTTGTGGGGCTCTGACCAGGTTCTGTTACCCAGAATCCTTTGCAAACCTCAAAATGTGGCTAACAAAACAAGTTTTCCTCACATTTCGGTGACAGAAAGTTCTAGAATCTGAGAGGAGCCACAAATTTCCTTCCACCCAGCGTTCCTCCAAGGCTCCCGATAAAAATGATACCTCACTTGTGTGGGTAGTCCTAGTGCCCGCGACAGGAAATGCCCCAAAACACAACGTGGACACATCCCATTTTTTGACAGAAAACAGAGCTGTTTTTTGCAAAGTGCCTACCTGTAGATTTTGGCCTCTAGCTCAGCCGACACATAGGGAAACCAACCAAACCTATGCATTTTTGAAAACTAGAGACCTAGGGGAATCCAAGATGGGGTGACTTGTGGGGCTCTGACCAGGTTCTGTTACCCAGAATCCTTTGCAAACCTCAAAATGTGGCTAAAATAACACATTTTCCTCACATTTCGATGACAGAAAGTTCTGGAATCTGAGAGGAGCCTCGAATTTCCTTCCACCCAGCGTTCCACCAAGGCTCCCGATAAAAATGATACCTCACTTGTGTGGGTAGGCCGAGTGCCCGCGACAGGAAATGCCCCAAAACACAACGTGGACACATCCCATTTTTTGATAGAAAACAGAGCTGTTTTTTGCAAAGTGCCTACCTGTAGATTTTGGCCTCTAGCTCAGCCGGCACCTAGGGAAACCTACCAAACCTGTGCATTTTTGAAAAGTAGAGACCTAGGGGAATCCAAGATTGGGTGACTTGTGGGGCTCTGACCAGGTTCTGTTACCCAGAATCCTTTGCAAACCTCAAAATGTGGCTAAAATAACACGTTTTCCTCACATTTCGATGACAGAAAGTTCTGGAATCTGAGAGGAGCCACAAATTTCCTTCCACCCAGCGTTCCCCCAAGGCTCCCGATAAAAATGATACCTCAATTGTGTGGGTAGGTCTAGCGCCCGCGATAGGAAATGCCCCAAAACACAACATGGAACCATCCCATTTTTTGACAATAAAACAGAGGTGTTTTTTGCAAAGTGCCTACCTGTAGATTTTGGCCTCTAGCTCAGCCGGCACCTAGGGAAACCTACCAAACCTGTGCATTTTTTAAAACTAGAGACCTAGGGGAATCCAAGATGTGGTGACTTGTGGGGCTCTGACCCGGTTCTGTTACCCAGAATCCTTTGCAAACCTCAAAATGTGGCTAAAAAACACATTTTCTTCACATTTCGGTGACAAAAAGTTCTGGAATCTGAGAGGAGCAACAAATTTCCTTCCACCCAGCCTACCCCCAAGTCTCCCGATAAAAATGATACCTCACTTGTGTGGGTAGACCTAACGCTCGCGACAGGAAATTCCCCAAAACACAAAGTGGACACATCACATTTTTTATCATAGAAAACAGTGCCTACCTGTGGATTTTGTCCTCTAGCTCAGCCGGCACCTGGGGAAACCTAGCAAACCAGCGCATTTTTGAAAACTAGAAACCCAGGGGAATCCAAGATGAGGTGACTTGTGGGGCTCTGACCAGGTTCTGTTACCCAGAATCCTTTGCAAACCTCAAAATGTGGCTAAAAAACACGTTTTCTTCACATTTCGGTGACAAAAAGTTCTGGAATCTGAGAGGAGCAACAAATTTCCTTCCACCCAGCCTACCCCCAAGTCTCCCGATAAAAATGATACCTCACTTGTGTGGGTAGACCTAACGCTCGCGACAGGAAATTCCCCAAAACACAACGTGGACACATCACATTTTTTATCATAGAAAACAGTGCCTACCTGTGGATTTTGTCCTCTAGCTCAGCCGGCACCTGGGGAAACCTAGCAAACCAGCGCATTTTTGAAAACTAGAAACCCAGGGGAATCCAAGATGAGGTGACTTGTGGGGCTCTGACCAGGTTCTGTTACCCAGAATCCTTTGAAAACCTCAAAATGTGGCTAAAATAACACGTTTTCCTCACATTTCGATGACAGAAAGTTCTGGAATCTGAGAGGAGCCACGACTTTCCTTCCACCCAGCCTTCCCCCAAGTCTCCTGATAAAAATGATACCTCACTTGTGTGGGTAGACCTAACGCTCGCGACAGGAAATGCCCCAAAACACAACATGGAACCATCCCATTTTTTGATAGAAAACAGAGCTGTTTTTTGCAAAGTGCCTACCTGTAGATTTTGGCCTGTAGCTCAGCCGGCACCTAGTGAAACCTACCAAACCTGTGCATTTTTGAAAACTAGAGACCTAGGGGAATCCAAGATTGGGTGACTTGTGGGGCTCTGACCAGGTTCTGTTACCCAGAATCCTTTGCAAACCTCAAAATGTGGCTAACAAAACAAGTTTTCCTCACATTTCGGTGACAGAAAGTTCTAGAATCTGAGAGGAGCCACAAATTTCCTTCCACCCAGCGTTCCTCCAAGGCTCCCGATAAAAATGATACCTCACTTGTGTGGGTAGTCCTAGTGCCCGCGACAGGAAATGCCCCAAAACACAACGTGGACACATCCCATTTTTTGACAGAAAACAGAGCTGTTTTTTGCAAAGTGCCTACCTGTAGATTTTGGCCTCTAGCTCAGCCGACACATAGGGAAACCAACCAAACCTATGCATTTTTGAAAACTAGAGACCTAGGGGAATCCAAGATGGGGTGACTTTTGGGGCTCTGACCAGGTTCTGTTACCCAGAATCCTTTGCAAACCTCAAAATGTGGCTAAAATAACACATTTTCCTCACATTTCGATGATAGAAAGTTCTGGAATCTGAGAGGAGCCACGAATTTCCTTCCACCCAGCGTTCCCCCAAAGCTCCTGATAAAAATGATACCTCACTTGTGTGGGTAGGCCTAGTGCCTGCGACAGGAAATGGCCCAAAACACAACGTGGACACATCCCATTTTTTGATAGAAAACAGAGCTGTTTTTTGCAAAGTGCCTACCCGTAGATTGTGGCCTCTAGCTCAGCCGGCACCTAGGGAAACCTACCAAACCTGTGCATTGTTGAAAACTAGAGACCTAGGGGAATCCAAGATGGGGTGACTTGTGGGGCTCTGACCAGGTTCTGTTACCCAGAATCCATTGCAAACCTCAAAATGTGGCTAACAAAACAAGTTTTCCTCACTTTTCGGTGACAGAAAGTTCTAGAATCTGAGAGGAGCCACGAATTTCCTTCCACCCAGCGTTCCCCAAAGGCTCCCGATAAAAATGATACCTCACTTGTGTGGGTAGTCCTAGTGCCAGCGACAGGAAATGCCCCAAAACACAACGTGGACACATCCCATTTTTTGACAGAAAACAGAGCTGTTTTTTGCAAAGTGCCTACCTGTAGATTTTGGCCTCTAGCTCAGCCGGCACATAGGGAAACCTACCAAACCTGTGCATTTTTTAAAACTAGAGACCTAGGGGAATCCAAGATGGGGTGACTTGTGGGGCTCTGACCAGGTTCTGTTACCCAGAACCCTTTGCAATCCTCAAAATGTGGCTAAAATAACACATTTTCCTCACATTTCGATGACAGAAAGTTCTGGAATCTGAGAGGAGCCTCGAATTTCCTTCCACCCAGCGTTCCACCAAGGCTCCCGATAAAAATGATACCTCACTTGTGTGGGTAGGCCTAGTGCCCGCGACAGGAAATGCCCCAAAACACAACGTGGACACATCCCATTTTTTGATAGAAAACAGAGCTGTTTTTTGCAAAGTGCCTACCTGTAGATTTTGGCCTCTAGCTCAGCCGGCACCTAGGGAAACCTACCAAACCTGTGCATTTTTGAAAAGTAGAGACCTAGGGGAATCCAAGATTGGGTGACTTGTGGGGCTCTGACCAGGTTCTGTTACCCAGAATCCTTTGCAAACCTCAAAATGTGGCTAAAATAACACGTTTTCCTCACATTTCGATGACAGAAAGTTCTGGAATCTGAGAGGAGCCACAAATTTCCTTCCACCCAGCGTTCCCCCAAGGCTCCCGATAAAAATGATACCTCAATTGTGTGGGTAGGTCTAGCGCCCGCGATAGGAAATGCCCCAAAACACAACATGGAACCATCCCATTTTTTGACAATAAAACAGAGGTGTTTTTTGCAAAGTGCCTACCTGTAGATTTTGGCCTCTAGCTCAGCCGGCACCTAGGGAAACCTACCAAACCTGTGCATTTTTTAAAACTAGAGACCTAGGGGAATCCAAGATGTGGTGACTTGTGGGGCTCTGACCCGGTTCTGTTACCCAGAATCCTTTGCAAACCTCAAAATGTGGCTAAAAAACACATTTTCTTCACATTTCGGTGACAAAAAGTTCTGGAATCTGAGAGGAGCAACAAATTTCCTTCCACCCAGCCTACCCCCAAGTCTCCCGATAAAAATGATACCTCACTTGTGTGGGTAGACCTAACGCTCGCGACAGGAAATTCCCCAAAACACAACGTGGACACATCACATTTTTTATCATAGAAAACAGTGCCTACCTGTGGATTTTGTCCTCTAGCTCAGCCGGCACCTGGGGAAACCTAGCAAACCAGCGCATTTTTGAAAACTAGAAACCCAGGGGAATCCAAGATGAGGTGACTTGTGGGGCTCTGACCAGGTTCTGTTACCCAGAATCCTTTGCAAACCTCAAAATGTGGCTAAAAAACACGTTTTCTTCACATTTCGGTGACAAAAAGTTCTGGAATCTGAGAGGAGCAACAAATTTCCTTCCACCCAGCCTACCCCCAAGTCTCCCGATAAAAATGATACCTCACTTGTGTGGGTAGACCTAACGCTCGCGACAGGAAATTCCCCAAAACACAACGTGGACACATCACATTTTTTATCATAGAAAACAGTGCCTACCTGTGGATTTTGTCCTCTAGCTCAGCCGGCACCTGGGGAAACCTAGCAAACCAGCGCATTTTTGAAAACTAGAAACCCAGGGGAATCCAAGATGAGGTGACTTGTGGGGCTCTGACCAGGTTCTGTTACCCAGAATCCTTTGAAAACCTCAAAATGTGGCTAAAATAACACGTTTTCCTCACATTTCGATGACAGAAAGTTCTGGAATCTGAGAGGAGCCACGACTTTCCTTCCACCCAGCCTTCCCCCAAGTCTCCTGATAAAAATGATACCTCACTTGTGTGGGTAGACCTAACGCTCGCGACAGGAAATGCCCCAAAACACAACATGGAACCATCCCATTTTTTGATAGAAAACAGAGCTGTTTTTTGCAAAGTGCCTACCTGTAGATTTTGGCCTGTAGCTCAGCCGGCACCTAGTGAAACCTACCAAACCTGTGCATTTTTGAAAACTAGAGACCTAGGGGAATCCAAGATTGGGTGACTTGTGGGGCTCTGACCAGGTTCTGTTACCCAGAATCCTTTGCAAACCTCAAAATGTGGCTAACAAAACAAGTTTTCCTCACATTTCGGTGACAGAAAGTTCTAGAATCTGAGAGGAGCCACAAATTTCCTTCCACCCAGCGTTCCTCCAAGGCTCCCGATAAAAATGATACCTCACTTGTGTGGGTAGTCCTAGTGCCCGCGACAGGAAATGCCCCAAAACACAACGTGGACACATCCCATTTTTTGACAGAAAACAGAGCTGTTTTTTGCAAAGTGCCTACCTGTAGATTTTGGCCTCTAGCTCAGCCGACACATAGGGAAACCTACCAAACCTATGCATTTTTGAAAACTAGAGACCTAGGGGAATCCAAGATGGGGTGACTTGTGGGGCTCTGACCAGGTTCTGTTACCCAGAATCCTTTGCAAACCTCAAAATGTGGCTAAAATAACACATTTTCCTCACATTTCGTTGACAGAAAGTTCTGGAATCTGAGAGGAGCCACGAATTTCCTTCCACCCAGCGTTCCCCCAAAGCTCCTGATAAAAATGATACCTCACTTGTGTGGGTAGGCCTAGTGCCTGCGACAGGAAATGGCCCAAAACACAATGTGGACACATCCCATTTTTTGATAGAAAACAGAGCTGTTTTTTGCAAAGTGCCTACCCGTAGATTGTGGCCTCTAGCTCAGCCGGCACCTAGGGAAACCTACCAAACCTGTGCATTGTTGAAAACTAGAGACCTAGGGGAATCCAAGATGGGGTGACTTGTGGGGCTCTGACCAGGTTCTGTTACCCAGAATCCTTTGCAAATCTCAAAATGTGGCTAAAATAACACGTTTTCCTCACATTTCGATGACAGAAAGTTCTGGAATCTGAGAGGAGCGACGAATTTCCTTCCACCCAGCGTTCCCCCAAGGCTCCCGATAAAAGTGATACCTCAATTGTGTGGGTAGGTCTAGCGCCCGCGATAGGAAATGCCCCAAAACACAACATGGAACCATCCCATTTTTTGACAGAAAACAGAGGTGTTTTTTGCAAAGTGCCTACCTGTAGATTTTGGCCTCTAGCTCAGCCGGCACCTAGGGAAACCTACCAAACCTGTGCATTTTTTAAAACTAGAGACATAGGGGAATCCAAGATATGGTGACTTGTGGGGCTCTGACCCGGTTCTGTTACCCAGAATCCTTTGCAAACCTCAAAATGTGGCTAAAAAACACATTTTCTTCACATTTCGGTGACAAAAAGTTATGGAATCTGAGAGGAGCAACAAATTTCCTTCCACCCAGCCTTCCCCCAACTGTCCCGATAAAAATTATACCTCACTTGTGTGGGTAGACCTGACGCTCGCGACAGGAAATGCCCCAAAACACAACATGGAACCATCCCATTTTTTGACAGAAAACAGAGCTGTTTTTTGCAAAGTGCCTACCTGTAGATTTTGGCCTCTAGCTCAGCCGGCACCTAGGGAAGCCTACCAAACCTGTGCATTTTTGAAAACTAGAGAACTAGGGGAATCCAAGATTGGGTGACTTGTGGGGCTCTGACCAGGTTCTGTTACCCAGAATCCTTTGCAAATCTCAAAATGTGGCTAACAAAACAAGTTTTCCTCACATTTCGGTGACAGAAAGTTCTAGAATCTGAGAGGAGCCACGAATTTCCTTCCACCCAGCGTTCCCCAAATGCTCCCGATAAAAATGATACCTCACTTGTGTGGGTAGGCCTAGTGCCCGCGACAGGAAATGCCCCAAAACACAACATGGACACATCCCATTTTTTGTCAGATATCAGAGGTGTTTTTTGCAAAGTACCTACCTGTAGATTTTGGCCTCTAGCTCAGCCGGCACCTAGGGAAACCTACCAAACCTGTGCATTTTTTAAAACTAGAGACCTAGGGGATTCCAAGATGTGGTGACTTGTGGGGCTCTGACCCGGTTCTGTTACCCATAATCCTTTGCAAACCTCAAAATGTGGCTAAAAACCACATTTTCTTCACATTTCGGTGACAAAAAGTTCTGGAATCTGAGAGGAGCAACAAATTTCCTTCCACCCAGCCTTCCCCCAAGTCTCCCGATAAAAATGATACCTCACTTGTGTGGGTAGACCGAACGCTCGCAACAGGAAATGCCCCAAAACACAACGTGGACACATCACATTTTTTATCATAGAAAACAGTGCCTACCTGTGGATTTTGTCCTCTAGCTCAGCCGGCACCTGGGGAAACCTAGCAAACCAGCGCATTTTTGAAAACTAGAAACCCAGGGGAATCCAAGATTAGGTGACTTGTGGGGCTCTGACCAGGTTCTGTTACCCAGAATACTTTGCAAACCTCAAAATGTCGCTAAAATAATACGTTTTCCTCACATTTCGATGACAGAAAGTTCTGGAATCTGAGAGGAGCCACGAATTTCCTTCCACCCAGCATTCCCCCAAGGCTCCCGATAAAAATGATACCTCACTTGTGTGGGTAGGCCTAGTGCCCGCGACAGGAAATGCCCCAAAACACAACGTGGACACATCCTATTTTTTGATAGAAAACAGAGCTGTTTTTTGCAAAGTGCCTACCTGTAGATTTTGGCCTCTAGCTCAGCCGGCACCTAGGGAAACCTACCAAACCTGTGCATTTTTGAAAAGTAGAGACCTAGGGGAATCCAAGATTGGGTGACTTGTGGGGCTCTGACCAGGTTCTGTTACCCAGAATCCTTTGCAAACCTCAAAATGTATCTAAAATAACACGTTTTCCTCACATTTCGATGACAGAAAGTTATGGAATCTGAGAGGAGCCACGAATTTCCTTCCACCCAGCGTTCCCCCAAGGCTCCCGATAAAAATGATACCTCAATTGTGTGGGTAGGTCTAGCACCAGCGATAGGAAATGCCCCAAAACACAACATGGAACCATCCCATTTTTTGACAGAAAACAGAGGTGTTTTTTGCAAAGTGCCTACCTGTAGATTTTGGCCTCTAGCTCAGCCGGCACTTAGGGAAACCTACCAAACCTGTGCATTTTTTAAAACTAGAGACCTAGGGGAATCCAAGATGTGGTGACTTGTGGGGCTCTGACCCGGTTCTGTTACCCAGAATCCTTTGCAAACCTCAAAATGTGGCTAAAAAACACATTTTCTTCACATTTCGGTGACAAAAAGTTCTGGAATCTGAGAGGAGCAACAAATTTCCTTCCACCCAGCCTTCCCCCAAGTCTCCCGATAAAAATGATACTTCACTTGTGTGGGTAGACCTAACGCTCGCTACAGGAAATGCCCCAAAACACAACATCGAACCATCCCATTTTTTGACAGAAAACAGAGCTGTTTTTTGCAAAGTGCCTACCTGTAGATTTTGGCCTCTAGCTCAGCCGGCACCTAGGGAAGCCTACCAAACCTGTGCATTTTTGAAAACTAGAGAACTAAGGGAATCCAAGATTGGGTGACTTGTGGGGCTCTGACCAGGTTCTGTTACCCAGAATCCTTTGCAAATCTCAAAATGTGGCTAACAAAACAAGTTTTCCTCACATTTCGGTGCCAGACAGTTCTAGAATCCGAGAGGAGCTACGAATTTCCTTCCACCCAGCGTTCCCCAAAGGCTCCCGATAAAAATGATACCTCACTTGTGTGGGTAGTCCTAGTGCCCGCTACAGGAAATGCCCCAAAACACAAGGTGGACACATCCCATTTTTTGACAGAAAACAGAGCTGTTTTTTGCAAAGTGCCTACCTGTAGATTTTGGCCTCTAGCTCAGCCGGCACCTAGGGAAACCTACCAAACCTGTGCATTTTTTAAAACTAGAGACCTAGGGGATTCCAAGATGTGGTGACTTGTGGGGCTCTGACCCGGTTCTGTTACCCATAATCCTTTGCAAACCTCAAAATGTGGCTAAAAACCACATTTTCTTCACATTTCGGTGACAAAAAGTTCTGGAATCTGAGAGGAACAACAAATTTCCTTCCACCCAGCCTACCCCCAAGTCTCTCGATAAAAATGATACCTTACTTGTGTGGGTAGTCCTAATGCTCGCGACAGGAAATTCCCCAAAACACAACGTGGACACATCACATTTTTTATCATAGAAAACAGTGCCTACCTGTGGATTTTGTCCTCTAGCTCAGCCGGCACCTGGGGAAACCTAGCAAACCAGCGCATTTTTGAAAACTAGAAACCCAGGGGAATCCAAGATGAGGTGACTTGTGGGGCTCTGACCAGGTTCTGTTACCCAGAATCCTTTGCAAACCTCAAAATGTGGCTAAAATAACACGTTTTCCTCACATTTCAATGACAGAAAGTTCTGGAATCTGAGAGGAGCCACGAATTTCCTTCCACCCAGCGTTCCCCCAAGGCTCCTGATAAAAATGATACCTCACTTGTGTGGGTAGGCCTAGTGCCCGCGACAGGAAATGCCCCAAAACACAACGTGGAAACATCCCATTTTTTGACAGAAAACAGAGCTGTTTTTTGCAAAGTGCCTACCTGTAGATTTTGGCCTCTAGCTCAGCCAGCACCTAGGGAAACCTACCAAACCTGTGCATTTTTTAAAACTAGAGACCTAGGGGAATCCAAGATGTTGTGACTTGTGGGGCTCTGACCCGGTTGTTACCCAGAATCCTTTGCAAACCTCAAAATGTGGCTAAAAAACACATTTTCTTCACATTTCGGTGACAAAAAGTTCTGGAATCTGAGAGGAGCAACAAATTTCCTTCCACCCAGCCTACCCCCAAGTCTCCCGATAAAAATGATACCTCACTTGTGTGGGTAGACCTAACGCTCGCGACAGGAAATTCCCCAAAACACAACGTGTACACATCACATTTTTTATCATAGAAAACAGTGCCTACCTGTGGATTTTGTCCTCTAGCTCAGCCGGCACGTGGGGAAACCTAGCAAACCAGCGCATTTTTGAAAACTAGAAACCCAGGGGAATCTAAGATGAGGTGACTTGTGGGGCTCTGACCAGGTTCTGTTACCCAGAATCCTTTGCAAACCTCAAAATGTGGCTAAAAAACAAATTTTCTTCACATTTCGGTGACAAAAAGTTCTGGAATCTGAGAGGAGCAACAAATTTCCTTCTACCCAGCCTTCCCCCAAGTCTCCCGATAAAAATGATACCTCATTTGTGTGGGTAGTCCTAGTGCCCGCGACAGGAAATGCCCCAAAACACAACGTGGACACATCCCATTTTTTGACAGAAAACAGAGCTGTTTTTTGCAAAGTGCCTACCTGTAGATTTTGGCCTCTAGCTCAGCCGGCACATAGGGAAACCTACCAAACCTGTGCATTTTTGAAAACTAGAGACCTAGGGGAATCCAAGATGGGGTGACTTGTGGGGCTCTGACCAGGTTCTGTTACCCAGAATCCTTTGCAAACCTCAAAATGTGGCTAAAATAACACATTTTCCTCTCATTTCGATGACAGAAAGTTCTGGAATCTGAGAGGAGCCACGAATTTCCTTCCACCCAGCGTTCCACCAAGGCTCCCGATAAAAATGATACCTCACTTGTGTGGGTAGGCCTAGTGCCCGCGACAGGAAATGCCCCAAAACACAACGTGGACACATCCCATTTTTTGTTAGAAAACAGAGCTGTTTTTTGCAAAGTGCCTACCTGTAGATTTTGGCCTCTAGCTCAGCCGGCACCTAGGGAACCCTACCAAACCTGTGCATTTTTGAAAAGTAGAGACCTAGGGGAATCCAAGATTGGGTGACTTGTGGGGCTCTGACCAGGTTCTGTTACCCAGAATCCTTTGCAAACCTCAAAATGTGGCTAAAATAACACGTTTTCCTCACATTTCGATGACAGAAAGTTCTGGAATCTGAGAGGAGCCACGAATTTCCTTCCACCCAGCGTTCCCCCAAGGCTCCCGATAAAAATGATACCTCAATTGTGTGGGTAGGTATAGCGCCCGCGATAGGAAATGCCCCAAAACACAACATGGAACCATCCCATTTTTTGACAGAAAACAGAGGTGTTTTTTGCAAAGTGCCTACCTGTAGATTTTGGCCTCTAGCTCAGCCAGCACCTAGGGAAACCTACTAAACCTGTGCATTTTTTAAAACTAGAGACCTAGGGGAATCCAATATGTGGTGACTTGTGGGGCTCTGACCCGGTTCTGTTACCCAGAATCCTTTGCAAACCTCAAAATGTGGCTGAAAAACACATTTTCTTCACATTTCGGTGACAAAAAGTTCTGGAATCTGAGAGGAGCAACAAATTTCCTTCCACCCAGCCTTCCCCCAAGTCTCCCGATAAAAATGATACCTCACTTGTGTGGGTAGACCTAACGCTCGCTACACGAAATGCCCCAAAACACAACATGGAACCATCCCATTTTTTGACAGAAAACAGAGCTGTTTTTTGCAAAGTGCCTACCTGTAGATTTTGGCCTCTAGCTCAGCCGGCACCCAGGGAAGCCTACCAAACCTGTGCATTTTTGAAAACTAGCGACCTAGGGGAATCCAAGATGGGGTGACTTGTGGGGCTCTGACCAGGTTCTGTTACCCAGAATCCTTTGCAAACCTCAAAATGTGGCTAAAATAACACATTTTCCTCACATTTCGATGACAGAAAGTTCTGGAATCTGAGAGGAGCCACGAATTTCCTTCCACCCAGCGTTCCACCAAGGCTCCCGATAAAAATGATACCTCACTTGTGTGGGTAGGCCTAGTGCCCGCGACAGGAAATGCCCCAAAACACAACGTGGACACATCCCATTTTTTGATAGAAAACAGAGCTGTTTTTTGCAAAGTGCCTACCTGTAGATTTTGGCCTCTAGCTCAGCCGGCACCTAGGGAAACCTACCAAACCTGTGCATTTTTGAAAAGTAGAGACCTAGGGGAATCCAAGATTGGGTGACTTGTGGGGCTCTGACCAGGTTCTGTTACCCAGAATCCTTTGCAAACCTCAAAATGTGGCTAAAAAACACATTTTCTTCACATTTCGGTGAAAAAAAGTTCTGGAATATGAGAGGAGCAACAAATTTCCTTCCACCCAGCCTACCCCCAAGTCTCCCGATAAAAATGATACCTCACTTGTGTGGGTAGACCTAACGCTCGCGACAGGAAATTCCCCAAAACACAACGTGTACACATCACATTTTTTATCATAGAAAACAGTGCCTACCTGTGGATTTTGTCCTCTAGCTCAGCCGGCACGTGGGGAAACCTAGCAAACCAGCGCATTTTTGAAAACTAGAAACCCAGGGGAATCCAAGATGAGGTGACTTGTGGGGCTCTGACCAGGTTCTGTTACCCAGAATCCTTTGCAAACCTCAAAATGTGGCTAAAAAACACATTTTCTTCACATTTCGGTGACAAAAAGTTCTGGAATCTGAGAGGAGCAACAAATTTCATTCCACCCAGCCTTCCCCCAAGTCTCCCGATAAAAATGATACCTCACTTGTGTGGGTAGACCTAACGCTCACTACAGGAAATGCCCCAAAACACCACATGGAACCATCCCATTTTTTGACAGAAAACAGAGCTGTTTTTTGCAAAGTGCCTACCTGTAGATTTTGGCATCTAGCTCAGCCGGCACCTAGGGAAACCTACCAAACCTGTGCATTTTTGAAAACTAGAGACCTAGGGGAATCCAAGATTGGGTGACTTGTGGGGCTCTGACCAGGTTCTGTTACCCAGAATCCTTTGCAAACCTCAAAATGTGGCTAAAATAACAGATTTTCCTCACATTTCGATGACAGAAAGTCCTGGAATCTGAGAGGAGCCACGAATTTCCTTCCACCCAGCGTTCCACCAAGGCTCCCGATAAAATTGATACCTCACTTGTGTGGGTAGGCCTAGTGCCCGCGACAGGAAATGCCCCAAAACACAAGGTGGACACATCCCATTTTTTGATAGAAAACAGAGCTGTTTTTTGCAAAGTGCCTACCTGTAGATTTTGGCCTCTAGCTCAGCCGGCACCTAGGGAAACCTACCAAACCTGTGCATTTTTGAAAACTAGAGACCTAGGGGAATCCAAGATTGGGTGACTTGTGGGGCTCTGACCAGGTTCTGTTACCCAGAATCCTTTGCAAACCTCAAAATGTGGCTTAAATAACACATTTTCCTCACATTTCGATGACAGAAAGTTCTGGAATCTGAGAGGAGCAACAAATTTCCTTCCACCCAGCCTACCCCCAAGTCTCCCGATAAAAATGATACCTCACTTGTGTGGGTAGACCTAACGCACACTACAGGAAATGCCCCAAAACACCACATGGAACCATCCCATTTTTTGACAGAAAACAGAGCTGTTTTTTGCAAAGTGCCTACCTTTAGATTTTGGCATCTAGCTCAGCCGGCACCTAGGGAAACCTACCAAACCTGTGCATTTTTGAAAACTAGAGACCTAGGGGAATCCAAGATTGGGTGACTTGTGGGGCTCTGACCAGGTTCTGTTACCCAGAATCCTTTGCAAACCTCAAAATGTGGCTAAAATAACAGATTTTCCTCACATTTCGATGACAGAAAGTCCTGGAATCTGAGAGGAGCCACGAATTTCCTTCCACCCAGCGTTCCACCAAGGCTCCCGATAAAATTGATACCTCACTTGTGTGGGTAGGCCTAGTGCCCGCGACAGGAAATGCCCCAAAACACAAGGTGGACACATCCCATTTTTTGATAGAAAACAGAGCTGTTTTTTGCAAAGTGCCTACCTGTAGATTTTGGCCTCTAGCTCAGCCGGCACCTAGGGAAACCTACCAAACCTGTGCATTTTTGAAAACTAGAGACCTAGGGGAATCCAAGATTGGGTGACTTGTGGGGCTCTGACCAGGTTCTGTTACCCAGAATCCTTTGCAAACCTCAAAATGTGGCTTAAATAACACATTTTCCTCACATTTCGATGACAGAAAGTTCTGGAATCTGAGAGGAGCAACAAATTTCCTTCCACCCAGCCTACCCCCAAGTCTCCCGATAAAAATGATACCTCACTTGTGTGGGTAGACCTAACGCTCGCGACAGGAAATTCCCCAAAACACAACATGGACACATCACATTTTCTATTATAGAAAACAGTGCCTACCTGTGGATTTTGTCCTCTAGCTCAGCCGGCACCTGGGGAAACCTAGCAAACCAGCGCATTTTTTAAAACTAGAAACCCAGGGGAATCAAAGATGAGGTGACTTCTGGGGCTCTGACCAGGTTCTGTTACCCAGAATCCTTTGCAAACCTCAAAATGTGGCTAAAATAACACGTTTTCCTCACATTTCGATGACAGAAAGTTCTGGAATCTGAGAGGAGCCACGAATTTCCTTCCACACAGCGTTCCCCCAAGGCTCCCGATAAAAATGATACCTCACTTGTGTGGGTAGGCCTAGTGCCCGCGACAGGAAATGCCCCAAAACACAACGTGGACACATCCCATTTTTTGATCGAAAACAGAGCTGTTTTTTGCAAAGTGCCTACCTGTAGATTTTGGCCTCTAGCTCAGCCGGCACCTAGGGAAACCTACCAAACCTGTGCATTGTTGAAAACTAGAGACCTAGGGGAATCCAAGATTGGGTGACTTGTGGGGCTCTGACCAGGTTCTGTTACCCAGAATCCTTTGCAAACCTCAAAATGTGGCTAAAATAACACGTTTTCCTCACATTTCGATGACAGAAAGTTCTGGAATCTGAGAGGAGCCACGAATTTCCTTCCACACAGCGTTCCCCCAAGGCTCCCGATAAAAATGATACCTCACTTGTGTGGGTAGGCCTAGTGCCCGCGACAGGAAATGCCCCAAAACACAACGTGGACACATCCCATTTTTTGATTGAAAACAGAGCTGTTTTTTGCAAAGTGCCTACCTGTAGATTTTGGCCTCTAGCTCAGCCGGCACCTAGGGAAACCTACCAAACCTGTGCATTGTTGAAAACTAGAGACCTAGGGGAATCCAAGATTGGGTGACTTGTGGGGCTCTGACCAGGTTCTGTTACCCAGAATCCTTGGCAAACCTCAAAATGTGGCTAACAAAACAAGTTTTCTTCACATTTCGGTGACAGAAAGTTCTAGAATCTGAGAGGAGCCACGAATTTCCTTCCACCCAGCCTTCCCCCAAGTCTCCCGATAAAAATGATACCTCACTTGTGTGGGTAGACCTAACGCTCGCGACAGGAAATGCCCCAAAACACAACATGGAACCATCCCATTTTTTGATCGAAAACAGAGCTGTTTTTTGCAAAGTGCCTACCTGTAGATTTTGGCCTCTAGCTCAGCCGGCACCTAGGGAAACCTACCAAACCTGTGCATTTTTTAAAACTAGAGACCTAGGGGAATCCAAGATTGGGTGACTTGTGGGGCTCTGACCAAGTTCTGTTACCCAGAATCCTTTGCAAACCTCAAAATGTGGCTAACAAAACAAGTTTTCCTCACATTTCGGTGACAGAAAGTTCTAGAATCTGAGATGAGCCACGAATTTCCTTCCACCCAGCGTTCCCCAAACGCTCCCGATAAAAATGATACCTCACTTGTGTGGGTAGTCCTAGTGCCAGCGACAGGAAATGCCCCAAAACACAACGTGGACACATCCCATTTTTTGACAGAAAACAGAGCTGTTTTTTGCAAAGTGCCTACCTGTAGATTTTGGCCTCTAGCTCAGCCGGCACCTAGGGAAACCTACCAAACCTGTGCATTTTTTAAAACTAGAGACCTAGGGGAATCCAAGATGTGGTGACTTGTGGGGCTCTGACCCTGTTCTGTTACCCAGAATCCTTTGCAAACCTCAAAATGTGGC
The DNA here is from genome assembly GCF_031143425.1 of Pleurodeles waltl. NCBI lineage: Eukaryota > Metazoa > Chordata > Amphibia > Caudata > Salamandridae > Pleurodeles > Pleurodeles waltl. The sequence continues at coordinate 89,810 of NW_027149982.1, read as the reverse complement.
TAAAAAACACGTTTTCTTCACATTTCGGTGACAAAAAGTTCTGGAATCTGAGAGGAGCAACAAATTTCCTTCCACCCAGCCTTCCACCAAGTCTCCCGATAAAAATGATACCTCACTTGTGTGGGTAGACCTAACGCTCGCGACAGGAAATTCCCCAAAACACAACGTGGACACATCACATTTTTTATCATAGAAAACAGTGCCTACCTGTGGATTTTGTCCTCTAGCTCAGCCGGCACCTTGGGAAACCTAGCAAACCAGCGCATTTTTGAAAACTAGAAACCCAGGGGAATCCAAGATGAGGTGACTTGTTGGACTCTGACCCGGTTCTGTTACTCAGAATCCTTTGCAAATCTCAAAATGTGGCTAAAATAACACGTTTTCCTCACATTTCGATGACAGAAAGTTCTGGAATCTGAGAGGAGCCACGAATTTCCTTCCACCCAGCGTTCCCCCAAGGCTCCCGATAAAAATGATACCTCACTTGTGTGGGTAGGCCTAGTGCCCGCGACAGGAAATGCCCCAAAACACAACGTGGACACATCCCATTTTTTGTTAGAAAACAGAGCTGTTTTTTGCAAAGTGCCTACCTGTAGATTTTGGCCTCTAGCTCAGCCGGCACCTAGGGAAACCTACCAAACCTGTGCATTTTTGAAAACTAGAGACCTAGGGGAATCCAAGATTGGGTGACTTGTTGGGCTCTGACCCGGTTCTGTTACCCAGAATCCTTTGCAAACCTCAAAATGTGGTTAACAAATCAAGTTTTCCTCACATTTCGGTGACAGAAAGTTCTAGAATCTGAGAGGAGCCACGAATTTCCTTCCACCCAGCGTTCCCCCAAGGCTCCCGATAAAAATGATACCTCACTTGTGTGGGTAGGCCTAGTGCCCGCGACAGGAAATGCCCCAAAACACAACGTGGACACATCCCATTTTTTGTTAGAAAACAGAGCTGTTTTTTGCAAAGTGCCTACCTGTAGATTTTGGCCTCTAGCTCAGCCGGCACCTAGGGAAACCTACCAAACCTGTGCATTGTTGAAAACTAGAGACCTAGGGGAATCCAAGATTGGGTGACTTGTGGGGCTCTGACCAGGTTCTGTTACCCAGAATCCTTGGCAAACCTCAAAATGTGGCTAACAAAACAAGTTTTCTTCACATTTCGGTGACAGAAAGTTCTAGAATCTGAGAGGAGCCACGAATTTCCTTCCACCCAGCCTTCCCACAAGTCTCCCGATAAAAATGATACCTCACTTGTGTGGGTAGACCTAACGCTCGCGACAGGAAATGCCCCAAAACACAACATGGAACCGTCCCATTTTTTGATCGAAAACAGAGCTGTTTTTTGCAAAGTGCCTACCTGTAGATTTTGGCCTCTAGCTCAGCCGGCACCTAGGGAAACCTACCAAACCTGTGCATTTTTTAAAACTAGAGACCTAGGGGAATCCAAGATTGGGTGACTTGTGGGGCTCTGACCAAGTTCTGTTACCCAGAATCCTTTGCAAACCTCAAAATGTGGCTAACAAAACAAGTTTTCCTCACATTTCGGTGACAGAAAGTTCTAGAATCTGAGATGAGCCACGAATTTCCTTCCACCCAGCGTTCCCCAAACGCTCCCGATAAAAATGATACCTCACTTGTGTGGGTAGTCCTAGTGCCAGCGACAGGAAATGCCCCAAAACACAACGTGGACACATCCCATTTTTTGACAGAAAACAGAGCTGTTTTTTGCAAAGTGCCTACCTGTAGATTTTGGCCTCTAGCTCAGCCGGCACCTAGGGAAACCTACCAAACCTGTGCATTTTTGAAAACTAGAGACCTAGGGGAATCCAAGATTGGGTGACTTGTGGGGCTCTGACCCTGTTCTGTTACCCAGAATCCTTTGCAAACCTCAAAATGTGGCTAAAAAACACGTTTTCTTCACATTTCGGTGACAAAAAGTTCTGGAATCTGAGAGGAGCAACAAATTTCCTTCCACCAAGTCTCCCGATAAAAATTATGCCTCACTTGTGTGGGTAGACCTAACGCTCGCGACAGGAAATTCCCCAAAACACAACGTGGACACATCACATTTTTTATCATAGAAAACAGTGCCTACCTGTGGATTTTGTCCTCTAGCTCAGCCGGCACCTTGGGAAACCGAGCAAACCAGCGCATTTTTGAAAACTAGAAACCCAGGGGAATCCAAGATGAGGTGACTTGTTGGGCTCTGACCCGGTTCTGTTACCCAGAATCCTTTGCAAATCTCAAAATGTGGCTAAAATAACACGTTTTCCTCACATTTCGATGACAGAAAGTTCTGGAATCTGAGAGGAGCCACGAATTTCCTTCCACCCAGCGTTCCCCCAAGGCTCCTGATAAAAATGATACCTCACTTGTGTGGGTAGGCCTAGTGCCCGCGACAGGAAATGCCCCAAAACACAACGTGGACACATCCCATTTTTTGTTAGAAAACAGAGCTGTTTTTTGCAAAGTGCCTACCTGTAGATTTTGGCCTCTAGCTCAGCCGGCACCTAGGGAAACCTACCAAACCTGTGCATTTTTGAAAACTAGAGACCTAGGGGAATCCAAGATTGGGTGACTTGTTGGGCTCTGACCCGGTTCTGTTACCCAGAATCCTTTGCAAACCTCAAAATGTGGTTAACAAATCAAGTTTTCCTCACATTTCGGTGACAGAAAGTTCTAGAATCTGAGAGGAGCCACGAATTTCCTTCCACCCAGCGTTCCCCCAAGGCTCCCGATAAAAATGATACCTCACTTGTGTGGGTAGGCCTAGTGCCCGCGACAGGAAATGCCCCAAAACACAACCTGGACACATCCCATTTTTTGTTAGAAAACAGAGCTGTTTTTTGCAAAGTGCCTACCTGTAGATTTTGGCCTCTAGCTCAGCCGGCACCTAGGGAAACCTACCAAACCTGTGCATTTTTGAAAACTAGAGACCTAGGGGAATCCAAGATTGGGTGACTTGTGGGGCTCTGACCAGGTTCTGTTACCCAGAATCCTTTGCAAACCTCAAAATGTGGCTAACAAAACAAGTTTTCCTCACATTTCGGTGACAGAAAGTTCTAGAATCTGAGAGGAGCCACAAATTTCCTTCCACCCAGCGTTCCTCCAAGGCTCCCGATAAAAATGATACCTCACTTGTGTGGGTAGTCCTAGTGCCCGCGACAGGAAATGCCCCAAAACACAACGTGGACACATCCCATTTTTTGACAGAAAACAGAGCTGTTTTTTGCAAAGTGCCTACCTGTAGATTTTGGCCTCTAGCTCAGCCGGCACCTAGGGAAACCTACCAAACCTGTGCATTGTTGAAAACTAGAGACCTAGGGGAATCCAAGATTGGGTGACTTGTGGGGCTCTGACCAGGTTCTGTTACCCAGAATCCTTGGCAAACCTCAAAATGTGGCTAACAAAACAAGTTTTCTTCACATTTCGGTGACAGAAAGTTCTAGAATCTGAGAGGAGCCACGAATTTCCTTCCACCCAGCCTTCCCACAAGTCTCCCGATAAAAATGATACCTCACTTGTGTGGGTAGACCTAACGCTCGCGACAGGAAATGCCCCAAAACACAACATGGAACCGTCCCATTTTTTGATCGAAAACAGAGCTGTTTTTTGCAAAGTGCCTACCTGTAGATTTTGGCCTCTAGCTCAGCCGGCACCTAGGGAAACCTACCAAACCTGTGCATTTTTTAAAACTAGAGACCTAGGGGAATCCAAGATTGGGTGACTTGTGGGGCTCTGACCAAGTTCTGTTACCCAGAATCCTTTGCAAACCTCAAAATGTGGCTAACAAAACAAGTTTTCCTCACATTTCGGTGACAGAAAGTTCTAGAATCTGAGATGAGCCACGAATTTCCTTCCACCCAGCGTTCCCCAAACGCTCCCGATAAAAATGATACCTCACTTGTGTGGGTAGTCCTAGTGCCAGCGACAGGAAATGCCCCAAAACACAACGTGGACACATCCCATTTTTTGACAGAAAACAGAGCTGTTTTTTGCAAAGTGCCTACCTGTAGATTTTGGCCTCTAGCTCAGCCGGCACCTAGGGAAACCTACCAAACCTGTGCATTTTTGAAAACTAGAGACCTAGGGGAATCCAAGATTGGGTGACTTGTGGGGCTCTGACCCTGTTCTGTTACCCAGAATCCTTTGCAAACCTCAAAATGTGGCTAAAAAACACGTTTTCTTCACATTTCGGTGACAAAAAGTTCTGGAATCTGAGAGGAGCAACAAATTTCCTTCCACCAAGTCTCCCGATAAAAATTATGCCTCACTTGTGTGGGTAGACCTAACGCTCGCGACAGGAAATTCCCCAAAACACAACGTGGACACATCACATTTTTTATCATAGAAAACAGTGCCTACCTGTGGATTTTGTCCTCTAGCTCAGCCGGCACCTTGGGAAACCGAGCAAACCAGCGCATTTTTGAAAACTAGAAACCCAGGGGAATCCAAGATGAGGTGACTTGTTGGGCTCTGACCCGGTTCTGTTACCCAGAATCCTTTGCAAATCTCAAAATGTGGCTAAAATAACACGTTTTCCTCACATTTCGATGACAGAAAGTTCTGGAATCTGAGAGGAGCCACGAATTTCCTTCCACCCAGCGTTCCCCCAAGGCTCCTGATAAAAATGATAACTCACTTGTGTGGGTAGGCCTAGTGCCCGCGACAGGAAATGCCCCAAAACACAACGTGGACACATCCCATTTTTTGTTAGAAAACAGAGCTGTTTTTTGCAAAGTGCCTACCTGTAGATTTTGGCCTCTAGCTCAGCCGGCACCTAGGGAAACCTACCAAACCTGTGCATTTTTGAAAACTAGAGACCTAGGGGAATCCAAGATTGGGTGACTTGTTGGGCTCTGACCCGGTTCTGTTACCCAGAATCCTTTGCAAACCTCAAAATGTGGTTAACAAATCAAGTTTTCCTCACATTTCGGTGACAGAAAGTTCTAGAATCTGAGAGGAGCCACGAATTTCCTTCCACCCAGCGTTCCCCCAAGGCTCCCGATAAAAATGATACCTCACTTGTGTGGGTAGGCCTAGTGCCCGCGACAGGAAATGCCCCAAAACACAACGTGGACACATCCCATTTTTTGTTAGAAAACAGAGCTGTTTTTTGCAAAGTGCCTACCTGTAGATTTTGGCCTCTAGCTCAGCCGGCACCTAGGGAAACCTACCAAACCTGTGCATTTTTGAAAACTAGAGACCTAGGGGAATCCAAGATTGGGTGACTTGTGGGGCTCTGACCAGGTTCTGTTACCCAGAATCCTTTGCAAACCTCAAAATGTGGCTAAAATAACACATTTTCCTCACATTTCGATGACAGAAAGTTCTGGAATCTGAGAGGAGCCACGAATTTCCTTCCACCCAGCGTTCCCCCAAAGCTCCTGATAAAAATGATACCTCACTTGTGTGGGTAGGCCTAGTGCCTGTGACAGGAAATGGCCCAAAACACAACGTGGACACATCCCATTTTTTGATAGAAAACAGAGCTGTTTTTTGCAAAGTGCCTACCCGTAGATTGTGGCCTCTAGCTCAGCCGGCACCTAGGGAAACCTACCAAACCTGTGCATTGTTGAAAACTAGAGACCTAGGGGAATCCAAGATGGGGTGACTTGTGGGGCTCTGACCAGGTTCTGTTACCCAGAATCCTTTGCAAATCTCAAAATGTGGCTAAAATAACACGTTTTCCTCACATTTCGATGACAGAAAGTTCTGGAATCTGAGAGGAGCGACGAATTTCCTTCCACCCAGCGTTCCCCCAAGGCTCCCGATAAAAGTGATACCTCAATTGTGTGGGTAGGTCTAGCGCCCGCGATAGGAAATGCCCCAAAACACAACATGGAACCATCCCATTTTTTGACAGAAAACAGAGGTGTTTTTTGCAAAGTGCCTACCTGTAGATTTTGGCCTCTAGCTCAGCCGGCACCTAGGGAAACCTACCAAACCTGTGCATTTTTTAAAACTAGAGACATAGGGGAATCCAAGATATGGTGACTTGTGGGGCTCTGACCCGGTTCTGTTACCCAGAATCCTTTGCAAACCTCAAAATGTGGCTAAAAAACACATTTTCTTCACATTTCGGTGACAAAAAGTTCTGGAATCTGAGAGGAGCAACAAATTTCCTTCCACCCAGCCTTCCCCCAACTGTCCCGATAAAAATGATACCTCACTTGTGTGGGTAGACCTGACGCTCGCGACAGGAAATGCCCCAAAACACAACATGGAACCATCCCATTTTTTGATAGAAAACAGAGCTGTTTTTTTAAAAGTGCCTACCTGTAGATTTTGGCCTCTAGCTCAGCTGGCACCAAGGAAACCTACCAAACCTGTGCATTTTTGAAAAGTAGAGACCTAGGGGAATCCAAGATTGGGTGACTTGTGGGGCTCTGACCAGGTTCTGTTACCCAGAATCCTTTGCAAACCTCAAAATGTGGTTAACAAATCAAGTTTTCCTCACATTTCGGTGACAGAAAGTTCTAGAATCTGAGAGGAGCCACGAATTTCCTTCCACCCAGCGTTCCCCAAATGCTCCCGATAAAAATGATACCTCACTTGTGTGGGTAGGCCTAGTGCCCGCGACAGGAAATGCCCCAAAACACAACGTGGACACATCATATTTTTTGTCAGAAAACAGAGGTGTTTTTTGCAAAGTACCTACCTGTAGATTTTGGCCTCTAGCTCAGCCGGCACCTAGGGAAACCTACCAAACCTGTGCATTTTTTAAAACTAGAGACCTAGGGGATTCCAAGATGTGGTGACTTGTGGGGCTCTGACCCGGTTCTGTTACCCATAATCCTTTGCAAACCTCAAAATGTGGCTAAAAACCAAATTTTCTTCACATTTCGGTGACAAAAAGTTCTGGAATCTGAGAGGAGCAACAAATTTCCTTCCACCCAGCCTTCCCCCAAGTCTCCCGATAAAAATGATACCTCACTTGTGTGGGTAGACCTAACGCTCGCAAGAGGAAATGCCCCAAAACACAACGTGGACACATCACATTTTTTATCATAGAAAACAGTGCCTACCTGTGGATTTTGTCCTCTAGCTCAGCCGGCACCTGGGGAAACCTAGCAAACCAGTGCATTTTTGAAAACTAGAAACCCAGGGGAATCCAAGATTAGGTGACTTGTGGGGCTCTGACCAGGTTCTGTTACCCAGAATACTTTGCAAACCTCAAAATGTCGCTAAAATAATACGTTTTCCTCACATTTCGATGACAGAAAGTTCTGGAATCTGAGAGGAGCCACGAATTTCCTTCCACCCAGCATTCCCCCAAGGCTCCCGATAAAAATGATACCTCACTTGTGTGGGTAGGCCTAGTGCCCGCGACAGGAAATGCCCCAAAACACAACGTGGACACATCCTATTTTTTGATAGAAAACAGAGCTGTTTTTTGCAAAGTGCCTACCTGTAGATTTTGGCCTCTAGCTCAGCCGGCACCTAGGGAAATCTACCAAACCTGTGCATTTCTGAAAACTAGAGACCTAGGGGAATCCAAGATGGGGTGACTTGTGGGGATCTGACCAGGTTCTGTTACCCAGAATCCTTTGCAAACCTCAAAATGTGGCTAAAATAACACATTTTCCTCACATTTCGATGACAGAAAGTTCTGGAATCTGAGAGGAGCCACGAATTTCCTTCCACCCAGTGTTCCACCAAGGCTCCCGATAAAAATGATACCTCACTTGTGTGGGTAGGCCTAGTGCCCGCGACAGGAAATGCCCCAAAACACAACGTGGACACATCCCATTTTTTGATAGAAAACAGAGCTGTTTTTTGCAAAGTGCCTACCTGTAGATTTTGGCCTCTAGCTCAGCCGGCACCTAGGGAAACCTACCAAACCTGTGCATTTTTTAAAAGTAGAGACCTAGGGGAATCCAAGATTGGGTGACTTGTGGGGCTCTGACCAGGTTCTGTTACCCAGAATCCTTTGCAAACCTCAAAATGTGGCTAAAATAACACGTTTTCCTCACATTTCGATGACAGAAAGTTCTGGAATCTGAGAGGAGCCACGAATTTCCTTCCACCCAGCGTTCCCCCAAGGCTCCCGATAAAAATGATACCTCAATTGTGTGGGTAGGTCTAGCACCTGCGATAGGAAATGCCCCAAAACACAACATGGAACCATCCCATTTTTTGACAGAAAACAGAGGTGTTTTTTGCAAAGTGCCTACCTGTAGATTTTGGCCTCTAGCTCAGCCGGCACTTAGGGAAACCTACCAAACCTGTGCATTTTTTAAAACTAGAGACCTAGGGGAATCCAAGATGTGGTGACTTGTGGGGCTCTGACCCGGTTCTGTTACCCAGAATCCTTTGCAAACCTCAAAATGTGGCTAAAAAACACATTTTCTTCACATTTCGGTGACAAAAAGTTCTGGAATCTGAGAGGAGCAACAAATTTCCTTCCACCCAGCCTTCCCCCAAGTCTCCCGATAAAAATGATACTTCACTTGTGTGGGTAGACCTAACGCTCGCTACAGGAAATGCCCCAAAACACAACATGGAACCATCCCATTTTTTGACAGAATACAGAGCTGTTTTTTGCAAAGTGCCTACCTGTAGATTTTGGCCTCTAGCTCAGCCGGCACCTAGGGAAGCCTACCAAACCTGTGCATTTTTGAAAACTAGAGAACTAGGGGAATCCAAGATTGGGTGACTTGTGGGGCTCTGACCAGGTTCTGTTACCCAGAATCCTTTGCAAATCTAAAAATGTGGCTAACAAAACAAGTTTTCCTCACATTTCGGTGACAGAAAGTTCTAGAATCCGAGAGGAGCCACGAATTTCCTTCCACCCAGCGTTCCCCAAAGGCTCCCGATCAAAATGATACCTCACTTGTGTGGGTAGTCCTAGTGCCTGCGACAGGAAATGCCCCAAAACACAACGTGGACACATCCCATTTTTTGACAGAAAACAGAGCTGTTTTTTGCAAAGTGCCTACCTGTAGATTTTGGCCTCTAGCTCAGCCAGCACCTAGGGAAACCTACCAAACCTGTGCATTTTTTAAAACTAGAGACCTAGGGGAATCCAAGATGTGGTGACTTGTGGGGCTCTGACCCGGTTCTATTACCCAGAATCCTTTGCAAACCTCAAAATGTGGCTAAAAAACATGTTTTCTTCACATTTCGGTGACAAAAAGTTCTGGAATCTGAGAGGAGCAACAAATTTTCATTCCACCCAGCCTACCCCCAAGTCTCCCGATAAAAATGATACCTCACTTGTGTGGGTAGACCTAACGCTCGCGACAGGAAATTCCCCAAAACAAAACGTGGACACATCCCATTTTTTATCATAGAAAACAGTGCCTACCTGTGGATTTTGTCCTCTAGATCAGCCGGCACCTAGGGAAACCTACCAAACCTGTGCATTTTTGAAAACTAGAATCCCAGGGGAATCCAAGATGAGGTGACTTGTGGGGCTCTGACCAGGTTCTGTTACCCAGAATCCTTTGCAAACCTCAAAATGTGGCTAAAAAACAAATTTTCTTCACATTTCGGTGACAAAAAGTTCTGGAATCTGAGAGGAGTAACAAATTTCCTTCCACCCAGCCTTCCCCCAAGTCTCCCGATAAAAATGATACCTCACTTGTGTGGGTAGACCTAACACTCGCTACAGGAAATGCCCCAAAACACAACATAGAACCATCCCATTTTTTGACAGAAAACAGAGCTGTTTTTTGCAAAGTGCATACCTGTAGATTTTGGCCTCTAGCTCAGCCGGCATATAGGGAAACCTACCAAACCTGTGCATTTTTGAAAACTAGAGACCTAGGGGAATCCAAGATTGGGTGACTTGTGGGGCTCTGACCAGGTTCTGTTACCCAGAATCCTTTGCAAACCTCAAAATGTGGCTAAGAAAACAAGTTTTCCTCACATTTCGGTGACAGAAAGTTCTAGAATCTGAGAGGAGCCACGAATTTCTTTCCACCCAGCGTTCCCCAAAGGCTCCCGATAAAAATGATACCTCACTTGTGTGGGTAGTCCTAGTGCCCTCGACAGGAAATGCCCCAAAACACAACGTGGACACATCCCATTTTTTGACAGAAAACAGAGCTGTTTTTTGCAAAGTGCCTACCTGTAGATTTTGGCCTCTAGCTCAGCCAGCACCTAGGGAAACCTACCAAACCTGTGCATTTTTTTAAACTAGAGACCTAGGGGAATCCAAGATGTGGTGACTTGTGGGGCTCTGACCCGGTTCTGTTACCCAGAATCCTTTGCAAACCTCAAAATGTGGCTAAAAAACACGTTTTCTTCACATTTCGGTGACAAAAAGTTCTGGAATCTGAGAGGAGCAACAAATTTCCTTCCACCCAGCCTACCCCCAAGTCTCCCGATAAAAATGATACCTCACTTGTGTGGGTAGACCTAACGCTCGCGACAGGAAATTCCCCAAAACACAACATGGACACATCACATTTTCTATTATAGAAAACAGTGCCTACCTGTGGATTTTGTCCTCTAGCTCAGCCGGCACCTAGGGAAACCTAGCAAACCACGCATTTTTGAAAACTAGAAACCCAGGGGAATCAAAGATGAGGTGACTTCTGGGGCTCTGACCAGGTTCTGTTACCCAGAATCCTTTGCAAACCTCAAAATGTGGCTAAAATAACACGTTTTCCTCACATTTTGATGACAGAAAGTTCTGGAATCTGAGAGGAGCCACGAATTTCCTTCCACACAGCGTTCCCCCAAGGCTCCCGATAAAAATGATACCTCACTTGTGTGGGTAGGCCTAGTGCCCGCGACAGGAAATGCCCCAAAACACAACGTGGACACATCCCATTTTTTGATAGAAAACAGAGCTGTTTTTTGCAAAGTGCCTACCTGTAGATTTTGGCCTCTAGCTCAGCCGGCACCTAGGGAAACCTACCAAACCTGTGCATTGTTGAAAACTAGAGACCTAGGGGAATCCAAGATTGGGTGACTTGTGGGGCTCTGACCAGGTTCTGTTACCCAGAATCCTTGGCAAACCTCAAAATGTGGCTAACAAAACAAGTTTTCCTCACATTTCGGTGACAGAAAGTTCTAGAATCTGAGAGGAGCCACGAATTTCCTTCCACCCAGCCTTCCCCCAAGTCTCCCGATAAAAATGATACCTCACTTGTGTGGGTACACCTAACGCTCGCGACAGGAAATGCCCCAAAACACAACGTGGACACATCCCATTTTTTGACAGAGAACAGAGCTGTTTTTTGCAAAGTGCCTACCTGTAGATTTTGGCCTCTAGCTCAGCCGGCACCTAGGGAAACCTACCAAACCTGTGCATTTTTTAAAACTAGAGACCTAGGGGAATCCAAGATGTGGTGACTTGTGGGGCTCTGACCCTGTTCTGTTACCCAGAATCCTTTGCAAACCTCAAAATGTGGCTAAAAAACACGTTTTCTTCACATTTCGGTGACAAAAAGTTCTGGAATCTGAGAGGAGCAACAAATTTCCTTCCACCCAGCCTTCCACCAAGTCTCCCGATAAAAATGATACCTCACTTGTGTGGGTAGACCTAACGCTCGCGACAGGAAATTCCCCAAAACACAACGTGGACACATCACATTTTTTATCATAGAAAACAGTGCCTACCTGTGGATTTTGTCCTCTAGCTCAGCCGGCACCTTGGGAAACCTAGCAAACCAGCGCATTTTTGAAAACTAGAAACCCAGGGGAATCCAAGATGAGGTGACGTGTGGGGCTCTGACCCGGTTCTGTTACCCAGAATCCTTTGCAAACCTCAAAATGTGGCTAAAATAACACGTTTTCCTCACATTTCGATGACAGAAAGTTCTGGAATCTGAGAGGAGCCACGAATTTCCTTCCACCCAGCGTTCCCCCAAGGCTCCCGATAAAAATGATACCTCACTTGTGTGGGTAGGCCTAGTGCCCGCGACAGGAAATGCCCCAAAACACAATGTGGACACATCCCATTTTTTGTTAGAAAACAGAGCTGTTTTTGCAAAGTGCCTACCTGTAGATTTTGGCCTCTAGCTCAGCCGGCACCTAGGGAAACCTACCAAACCTGTGCATTTTTGAAAACTAGAGACCTAGGGGAATCCAAGATTGGGTGACTTGTGGGGCTCTGACCAGGTTCTGTTACCCAGAATCCTTTGCAAACCTCAAAATGTGGCTAACAAAACAAGTTTTCCTCACATTTCGGTGACAGAAAGTTCTAGAATCTGAGAGGAGCCACAAATTTCCTTCCACCCAGCGTTCCTCCAAGGCTCCCGATAAAAATGATACCTCACTTCTGTGGGTAGTCCTAGTGCCCGCGACAGGAAATGCCCCAAAACACAACGTGGACACCTCCCATTTTTTGACAGAAAACAGAGCTGTTTTTTGCAAAGTGCCTACCTGTAGATTTTGGCCTCTAGCTCAGCCGACACATAGGGAAACTTACCAAACCTATGCATTTTTGAAAACTAGAGACCTAGGGGAATCCAAGATGGGGTGACTTGTGGGGCTCTGACCAGGTTCTGTTACCCAGAATCCTTTGCAAACCTCAAAATGTGGCTAAAATAACACATTTTCCTCACATTTCGATGACAGAAAGTTCTGGAATCTGAGAGGAGCCACGAATTTCCTTCCACCCAGCGTTCCCCCAAGGCTCCCGATAAAAATGATACCTCACTTGTGTGGGTAGACCTGACGCTCGCGACAGGAAATGGCCCAAAACACAACATGGAACCATCCCATTTTTTGATAGAAAACAGAGCTGTTTTTTTAAAAGTGCCTACCTGTAGATTTTGGCCTCTAGCTCAGCTGGCACCAAGGAAACCTACCAAACCTGTGCATTTTTGAAAAGTAGAGACCTAGGGGAATCCAAGATTGGGTGACTTGTGGGGCTCTGATCAGGTTCTGTTACCCAGAATCCTTTGCAAACCTCAAAATGTGGTTAACAAATCAAGTTTTCCTCACATTTCGGTGACAGAAAGTTCTAGAATCTGAGAGGAGCCACAAATTTCCTTCCACCCAGCGTTCCCCAAATGCTCCCGATAAAAATGATACCTCACTTGTGTGGGTAGGCCTAGTGCCCGCGACAGGAAATGCCCCAAAACACAACATGGACACATCCCATTTTTTGTCAGAAAACAGAGGTGTTTTTTGCAAAGTACCTACCTGTAGATTTTTGCCTCTAGCTCAGCCGGCACCTAGGGAAACCTACCAAACCTGTGCATTTTTTAAAACTAGAGACCTAGGGGATTCCAAGATGTGGTGACTTGTGGGGCTCTGACCCGGTTCTGTTACCCATAATCCTTTGCAAACCTCAAAATGTGGCTAAAAACCACATTTTCTTCACATTTTGGTGACAAAAAGTTCTGGAATCTGAGAGGAGCAACAAATTTCCTTCCACCCAGCCTTCCCCCAAGTCTCCCGATAAAAATGATACCTCACTTGTGTGGGTAGACCTAACGCTCGCAACAGGAAATGCCCCAAAACACAACGTGGACACATCACATTTTTTATCATAGAAAACAGTGCCTACCTGTGGATTTTGTCCTCTAGCTCAGCCGGCACCTGGGGAAACCTAGCAAAACCAGCGCATTTTTGAAAACTAGAAACCCAGGGGAATCCAAGATTAGGTGACTTGTGGGGCTCTGACCAGGTTCTGTTACCCAGAATACTTTGCAAACCTCAAAATGTCGCTAAAATAATACGTTTTCCTCACATTTCGATGACAGAAAGTTCTGGAATCTGAGAGGAGCCACGAATTTCCTTCCACCCAGCATTCCCCCAAGGCTCCCGATAAAAATGATACCTCACTTGTGTGGGTAGGCCTAGTGCCCGCGACAGGAAATGCCCCAAAACACAACGTGGACACATCCTATTTTTTGATAGAAAACAGAGCTGTTTTTTGCAAAGTGCCTACCTGTAGATTTTGGCCTCTAGCTCAGCCGGCACCTAGGGAAACCTACCAAACCTGTGCATTTCTGAAAACTAGAGACCTAGGGGAATCCAAGATGGGGTGACTTGTGGGGCTCTGACCCGGTTCTGTTACCCAGAATCCTTTGCAAACCTCAAAATGTGGCTAAAAAACACGTTTTCTTCACATTTCGGTGACAAAAAGTTCTGGAATCTGAGAGGAGCAACAAATTTCCTTCCACCCAGCCTACCCCCAAGTCTCCCGATAAAATTGATACCTCACTTGTGTGGGTAGACCTAACGCTCGCGACAGGAAATGCCCCAAAACACAACATGGAACCATCCCATTTTTTGATCGAAAACAGAGCTGTTTTTTGCAAAGTGCCTACCTGTAGATTTTGGCCTCTAGCTCAGCCGGCACCTAGGGAAACCTACCAAACCTGTGCATTTTTGAAAACTAGAGACCTAGGGGAATCCAAAATTGGGTGACTTGTGGGGCTCTGACCAAGTTCTGTTACCCAGAATCCTTTGCAAACCTCAAAATGTGGCTAACAAAACAAGTTTTCCTCACATTTCGGTGACAGAAAGTTCTAGAATCTGAGATGAGCCACGAATTTCCTTCCACCCAGCGTTCCCCAAACGCTCCCGATAAAAATGATACCTCACTTGTGTGGGTAGTCCTAGTGCCAGCGACAGGAAATGCCCCAAAACACAACGTGGACACATCCCATTTTTTGACAGAAAACAGAGCTGTTTTTTGCAAAGTGCCTACCTGTAGATTTTGGCCTCTAGCTCAGCCGGCACCTAGGGAAACCTACCAAACCTGTGCATTTTTTAAAACTAGAGACCTAGGGGAATCCAAGATGTGGTGACTTGTGGGGCTCTGACCCTGTTCTGTTACCCAGAATCCTTTGCAAACCTCAAAATGTGGCTAAAAAACACGTTTTCTTCACATTTCGGTGACAAAAAGTTCTGGAATCTGAGAGGAGCAACAAATTTCCTTCCACCCAGCCTTCCACCAAGTCTCCCGATAAAAATGATACCTCACTTGTGTGGGTAGACCTAACGCTCGCGACAGGAAATTCCCCAAAACACAACGTGGACACATCACATTTTTTATCATAGAAAACAGTGCCTACCTGTGGATTTTGTCCTCTAGCTCAGCCGGCACCTTGGGAAACCTAGCAAACCAGCGCATTTTTGAAAACTAGAAACCCATGGGAATCCAAGATGAGGTGACTTGTGGGGCTCTGACCCGGTTCTGTTACCCAGAATCCTTTGCAAACCTCAAAATGTGGCTAAAATAACACGTTTTCCTCACATTTCGATGACAGAAAGTTCTGGAATCTGAGAGGAGCCACGAATTTCCTTCCACCCAGCGTTCCCCCAAGGCTCCCGATAAAAATGATACCTCACTTGTGTGGGTAGGCCTAGTGCCCGCGACAGGAAATGCCCCAAAACACAACGTGGACACATCCCATTTTTTGTTAGAAAACAGAGCTGTTTTTGCAAAGTGCCTACCTGTAGATTTTGGCCTCTAGCTCAGCCGGCACCTAGGGAAACCTACCAAACCTGTGCATTTTTGAAAACTAGAGACCTAGGGGAATCCAAGATTGGGTGACTTGTGGGGCTCTGACCCGGTTCTGTTACCCAGAATCCTTTGCAAACCTCAAAATGTGGCTAAAAAACACGTTTTCTTCACATTTCGGTGACAAAAAGTTCTGGAATCTGAGAGGAGCAACAAATTTCCTTCCACCCAGCCTACCCCCAAGTCTCCCGATAAAATTGATACCTCACTTGTGTGGGTAGACCTAACGCTCGCGACAGGAAATTCCCCAAAACACAACATGGACACATCACATTTTCTATTATAGAAAACAGTGCCTACCTGTGGATTTTGTCCTCTAGCTCAGCCGGCATCTGGGGAAACCTAGCATACCAGCGCATTTTTGAAAACTAGAAACCCAGGGGAATCAAAGATGAGGTGACTTCTGGGGCTCTGACCAGGTTCTGTTACCCAGAATCCTTTGCAAACCTCAAAATGTGGCTAAAATAACACGTTTTCCTCACATTTCGATGACAGAAAGTTCTGGAATCTGAGAGGAGCCACGAATTTCCTTCCACACAGCGTTCCCCCAAGGCTCCCGATAAAAATGATACCTCACTTGTGTGGGTAGGCCTAGTGCCCGCGACAGGAAATGCCCCAAAACACAACGTGGACACATCCCATTTTTTTATAGAAAACAGAGCTGTTTTTTGCAAAGTGCCTACCTGTAGATTTTGGCCTCTAGCTCAGCCGGCACCTAGAGAAACCTACCAAACCTGTGCATTGTTGAAAACTAGAGACCTAGGGGAATCCAAGATGGGTGACTTGTGGGGCTCTGACCAGGTTCTGTTACCCAGAATCCTTGGCAAACCTCAAAATGTGGCTAACAAAACAAGTTTTCCTCACATTTCGGTGACAGAAAGTTCTAGAATCTGAGAGGAGCCACGAATTTCCTTCCACCCAGCCTTCCCCCAAGTCTCCCGATAAAAATGATACCTCACTTGTGTGGGTAGACCTAACGCTCGCGACAGGAAATGCCCCAAAACACAACATGGAACCATCCCATTTTTTGATCGAAAACAGAGCTGTTTTTTGCAAAGTGCCTACCTGTAGATTTTGGCCTCTAGCTCAGCCGGCACCTAGGGAAACCTACCAAACCTGTGCATTTTTGAAAACTAGAGACCTAGGGGAATCCAAAATTGGGTGACTTGTGGGGCTCTGACCAAGTTCTGTTACCCAGAATCCTTTGCAAACCTCAAAATGTGGCTAACAAAACAAGTTTTCCTCACATTTCGGTGACAGAAAGTTCTAGAATCTGAGATGAGCCACGAATTTCCTTCCACCCAGCGTTCCCCAAACGCTCCCGATAAAAATGATACCTCACTTGTGTGGGTAGTCCTAGTGCCAGCGACAGGAAATGCCCCAAAACACAACGTGGACACATCCCATTTTTTGACAGAAAACAGAGCTGTTTTTTGCAAAGTGCCTACCTGTAGATTTTGGCCTCTAGCTCAGCCGGCACCTAGGGAAACCTACCAAACCTGTGCATTTTTTAAAACTAGAGACCTAGGGGAATCCAAGATGTGGTGACTTGTGGGGCTCTGACCCTGTTCTGTTACCCAGAATCCTTTGCAAACCTCAAAATGTGGCTAAAAAACACGTTTTCTTCACATTTCGGTGACAAAAAGTTCTGGAATCTGAGAGGAGCAACAAATTTCCTTCCACCCAGCCTTCCACCAAGTCTCCCGATAAAAATGATACCTCACTTGTGTGGGTAGACCTAACGCTCGCGACAGGAAATTCCCCAAAACACAACGTGGACACATCACATTTTTTATCATAGAAAACAGTGCCTACCTGTGGATTTTGTCCTCTAGCTCAGCCGGCACCTTGGGAAACCTAGCAAACCAGCGCATTTTTGAAAACTAGAAACCCATGGGAATCCAAGATGAGGTGACTTGTGGGGCTCTGACCCGGTTCTGTTACCCAGAATCCTTTGCAAACCTCAAAATGTGGCTAAAATAACACGTTTTCCTCACATTTCGATGACAGAAAGTTCTGGAATCTGAGAGGAGCCACGAATTTCCTTCCACCCAGCGTTCCCCCAAGGCTCCCGATAAAAATGATACCTCACTTGTGTGGGTAGGCCTAGTGCCCGCGACAGGAAATGCCCCAAAACACAACGTGGACACATCCCATTTTTTGTTAGAAAACAGAGCTGTTTTTGCAAAGTGCCTACCTGTAGATTTTGGCCTCTAGCTCAGCCGGCACCTAGGGAAACCTACCAAACCTGTGCATTTTTGAAAACTAGAGACCTAGGGGAATCCAAGATTGGGTGACTTGTGGGGCTCTGACCAGGTTCTGTTACCCAGAATCCTTTGCAAACCTCAAAATGTGGCTAACAAAACAAGTTTTCCTCACATTTCGATGACAGAAAGTTCTGGAATCTGAGAGGAGCCACGAATTTCCTTCCACCCAGCGTTCCCCCAAAGCTCCTGATAAAAATGATACCTCACTTGTGTGGGTAGGCCTAGTGCCTGCGACAGGAAATGGCCCAAAACACAACGTGGACACATCCCATTTTTTGATAGAAAACAGAGCTGTTTTTTGCAAAGTGCCTACCCGAAGATTGTGGCCTCTAGCTCAGCCGGCACCTAGGGAAACCTACCAAACCTGTGCATTGTTGAAAACTAGAGACCTAGGGGAATCCAAGATGGGGTGACTTGTGGGGCTCTGACCAGGTTCTGTTAGCCAGAATCCTTTGCAAATCTCAAAATGTGGCTAAAATAACACGTTTTCCTCACATTTCGATGACAGAAAGTTCTGGAATCTGAGAGGAGCGACGAATTTCCTTCCACCCAGCGTTCCCCCAAGGCTCCCGATAAAAGTGATACCTCAATTGTGTGGGTAGGTCTAGCGCCCGCGATAGGAAATGCCCCAAAACACAACATGGAACCATCCCATTTTTTGACAAAAAACAGAGGTGTTTTTTGCAAAGTGCCTACCTGTAGATTTTGGCCTCTAGCTCAGCCGGCACCTAGGGAAACCTACCAAACCTGTGCATTTTTTAAAACTAGAGACATAGGGGAATCCAAGATATGGTGACTTGTGGGGCTCTGACCCAGTTCTGTTACCCAGAATCCTTTGCAAACCTCAAAATGTGGCTAAAAAACACATTTTCTTCACATTTCGGTGACAAAAAGTTCTGGAATCTGAGAGGAGCAACAAATTTCCTTCCACCCAGCCTTCCCCCAACTGTCCCGATAAAAATGATACCTCACTTGTGTGGGTAGACCTGACGCTCGCGACAGGAAATGCCCCAAAACACAACATGGAACCATCCCATTTTTTGATAGAAAACAGAGCTGTTTTTTTAAAAGTGCCTACCTGTAGATTTTGGCCTCTAGCTCAGCTGGCACCAAGGAAACCTACCAAACCTGTGCATTTTTGAAAAGTAGAGACCTAGGGGAATCCAAGATTGGGTGACTTGTGGGGCTCTGACCAGGTTCTGTTACCCAGAATCCTTTGCAAACCTCAAAATGTGGTTAACAAATCAAGTTTTCCTCACATTTCGGTGACAGAAAGTTCTAGAATCTGAGAGGAGCCACGAATTTCCTTCCACCCAGCGTTCCCCAAATGCTCCCGATAAAAATGATACCTCACTTGTGTGGGTAGGCCTAGTGCCCGCGACAGGAAATGCCCCAAAACACAACGTGGACACATCCCATTTTTTGTTAGAAAACAGAGCTGTTTTTGCAAAGTGCCTACCTGTAGATTTTGGCCTCTAGCTCAGCCGGCACCTAGGGAAACCTACCAAACCTGTGCATTTTTGAAAACTAGAGACCTAGGGGAATCCAAGATTGGGTGACTTGTGGGGCTCTGACCAGGTTCTGTTACCCAGAATCCTTTGCAAACCTCAAAATGTGGCTAACAAAACAAGTTTTCCTCACATTTCGATGACAGAAAGTTCTGGAATCTGAGAGGAGCCACGAATTTCCTTCCACCCAGCGTTCCCCCAAAGCTCCTGATAAAAATGATACCTCACTTGTGTGGGTAGGCCTAGTGCCTGCGACAGGAAATGGCCCAAAACACAACGTGGACACATCCCATTTTTTGATAGAAAACAGAGCTGTTTTTTGCAAAGTGCCTACCCGTAGATTGTGGCCTCTAGCTCAGCCGGCACCTAGGGAAACCTACCAAACCTGTGCATTGTTGAAAACTAGAGACCTAGGGGAATCCAAGATGGGGTGACTTGTGGGGCTCTGACCAGGTTCTGTTAGCCAGAATCCTTTGCAAATCTCAAAATGTGGCTAAAATAACACGTTTTCCTCACATTTCGATGACAGAAAGTTCTGGAATCTGAGAGGAGCGACGAATTTCCTTCCACCCAGCGTTCCCCCAAGGCTCCCGATAAAAGTGATACCTCAATTGTGTGGGTAGGTCTAGCGCCCGCGATAGGAAATGCCCCAAACACAACATGGAACCATCCCATTTTTTGACAAAAAACAGAGGTGTTTTTTGCAAAGTGCCTACCTGTAGATTTTGGCCTCTAGCTCAGCCGGCACCTAGGGAAACCTACCAAACCTGTGCATTTTTTAAAACTAGAGACATAGGGGAATCCAAGATATGGTGACTTGTGGGGCTCTGACCCAGTTCTGTTACCCAGAATCCTTTGCAAACCTCAAAATGTGGCTAAAAAACACATTTTCTTCACATTTCGGTGACAAAAAGTTCTGGAATCTGAGAGGAGCAACAAATTTCCTTCCACCCAGCCTTCCCCCAACTGTCCCGATAAAAATGATACCTCACTTGTGTGGGTAGACCTAACGCTCGCTACAGGAAATGCCCCAAAACACAACATGGAACCATCCCATTTTTTGACAGAATACAGAGCTGTTTTTTGCAAAGTGCCTACCTGTAGATTTTGGCCTCTAGCTCAGCCGGCACCTAGGGAAGCCTACCAAACCTGTGCATTTTTGAAAACTAGAGAACTAGGGGAATCCAAGATTGGGTGACTTGTAGGGCTCTGACCAGGTTCTGTTACCCAGAATCCTTTGCAAATCTAAAAATGTGGCTAACAAAACAAGTTTTCCTCACATTTCGGTGACAGAAAGTTCTAGAATCCGAGAGGAGCCACGAATTTCCTTCCACCCAGCGTTCCCCAAAGGCTCCCGATAAAAATGATACCTCACTTGTGTGGGTAGTCCTAGTGCCCGCGACAGGAAATGCCCCAAAACACAACGTGGACACATCCCATTTTTTGACAGAAAACAGAGCTGTTTTTTGCAAAGTGCCTACCTGTAGATTTTGGCCTCTAGCTCAGCCAGCACCTAGGGAAACCTACCAAACCTGTGCATTTTTTAAAACTAGAGACCTAGGGGAATCCAAGATGTGGTGACTTGTGGGGCTCTGACCCGGTTCTATTACCCAGAATCCTTTGCAAACCTCAAAATGTGGCTAAAAAACATGTTTTCTTCACATTTCGGTGACAAAAAGTTCTGGAATCTGAGAGGAGCAACAAATTTTCATTCCACCCAGCCTACCCCCAAGTCTCCCGATAAAAATGATACCTCACTTGTGTGGGTAGACCTAACGCTCGCGACAGGAAATTCCCCAAAACACAAAGTGGACACATCCCATTTTTTATCATAGAAAACAGTGCCTACCTGTGGATTTTGTCCTCTAGATCAGCCGGCCCCTGGGGAAACCTAGCAAACCAGTGCATTTTTGAAAACTAGAAACCCAGGGGAATCCAAGATGAGGTGACTTGTGGGGCTCTGACCAGGTTCTGTTACCCAGAATCCTTTGCAAACCTCAAAATGTGGCTAAAATAACACGTTTTCCTCACATTTCAATGACAGAAAGTTCTGGAATCTGAGAGGAGCCACGAATTTCCTTCCACCCAGCGTTCCCCCAAGGCTCCCGATAAAAATGATACCTCAATTGTGTGGGTAGGTCTAGCGCCCGCCATAGGAAATGCCCCAAAACACAACATGGAACCATCCCATTTTTTGACAGAAAACAGATGTGTTTTTTGCAAAGTGCCTACCTGTAGATTTTGGCCTCTAGCTCAGCCGGCACCTAGGGAAACCTACCAAACCTGTGCATTTTTTAAAACTAGAGACCTAGGGGAATCCAAGATGTGGTGACTTGTGGGGCTCTGACCCCGTTCTGTTACCCAGAATCCTTTGCAAACCTCAAAATGTGGCTAAAAAACACATTTTCTTCACATTTCGGTGACAAAAAGTTCTGGAATCTGAGAGGAGCAACAAATTTCCTTCCACCCAGCCTTCCCCCACGTCTCCCGATAAAAATGATACCTCACTTGTGTGGGTAGACCTAACGCTCGCGACAGGAAATTCCCCAAAACACAACGTGGACACATCACATTTTTTATCATAGAAAACAGTGCCTACCTGTGGATTTTGTCCTCTAGATCAGCCGGCCCCTGGGGAAACCTAGCAAACCAGTGCATTTTTGAAAACTAGAAACCCAGGGGAATCCAAGATGAGGTGACTTGTGGGGCTCTGACCAGGTTCTGTTACCCAGAATCCTTTGCAAACCTCAAAATGTGGCTAAAAAACGCATTTTCTTCACATTTCGGTGACCAAAAGTTCTGGAATCTGAGAGGAGTAACAAATTTCCTTCCACCCAGCCTTCCCCCAAGTCTCCCGATAAAAATGATACCTCACTTGTGTGGGTAGACCTAACGCTCGCTACAGGAAATGCCCCAAAACACAACATAGAACCATCCCATTTTTTGACAGAAAACAGAGCTGTTTTTTGCAAAGTGCCTACCTGTAGATTTTGGCCTCTAGCTCAGCCGGCATATAGGGAAACCTACCAAACCTGTGCATTTTTGAAAACTAGAGACCTAGGGGAATCCAAGATTGGGTGACTTGTGGGGCTCTGACCAGGTTCTGTTACCCAGAATCCTTTGCAAACCTCAAAATGTGGCTAACAAAACAAGTTTTCCTCACATTTTGGTGACAGAAAGTTCTAGAATCTGAGAGGAGCCACGAATTTCCTTCCACCCAGCGTTCCCCAAAGGCTCCCGATAAAAATGATACCTCACTTGTGTGGGTAGTCCTAGTGCCCTCGACAGGAAATGCCCCAAAATACAACGTGGACACATCCCATTTTTTGACAGAAAACAGAGCTGTTTTTTGCAAAGTGCCTACCTGTAGATTTTGGCCTCTAGCTCAGCCAGCACCTAGGGAAACCTACCAAACCTGTGCATTTTTTAAAACTAGAGACCTAGGGTAATCCAAGATGTGGTGACTTGTGGGGCTCTGACCCGGTTCTGTTACCCAGAATCCTTTGCAAACCTCAAAATGTGGCTAAAAAACACGTTTTCTTCACATTTCGGTGACAAAAAGTTCTGGAATCTGAGAGGAACAACACATTTCCTTCCACCCAGCCTACCCCCAAGTCTCTCGATAAAAATGATACCTCACTTGTGTGGGTAGACCTAACGCTCGCGACAGGAAATTCCCCAAAACACAACGTGGACACATCACATTTTTTATCATAGAAAACAGTGCCTACCTGTGGATTTTGTCCTCTAGCTCAGCCGGCACCTGGGGAAACCTAGCAAACCAGCGCATTTTTGAAAACTAGAAACCCAGGGGAATCCAAGATGAGGTGACTTGTGGGGCTCTGACCAGGTTCTGTTACCCAGAATCCTTTGCAAACCTCAAAATGTGGCTAAAATAACACGTTTTCCTCACATTTCAATGACA
Source organism: Pleurodeles waltl (assembly GCF_031143425.1). Taxonomy (NCBI): domain Eukaryota; kingdom Metazoa; phylum Chordata; class Amphibia; order Caudata; family Salamandridae; genus Pleurodeles; species Pleurodeles waltl. The sequence goes on along the minus strand of NW_027149982.1, from coordinate 66,675 downwards.
GAAAGTTCTGGAATCTGAGAGGAGCCACGAATTTCCTTCCACCCAGCGTTCCCCCAAGGCTCCTGATAAAAATGATACCTCACTTGTGTGGGTAGGCCTAGTGCCCGCGACAGGAAATGCCCCAAAACACAACGTGGACACATCCCATTTTTTTATAGAAAACAGAGCTGTTTTTTGCAAAGTACCTACCTGTAGATTTTGGCCTCTAGCTCAGCCGGCACCTAGGGAAACCTACCAAACCTGTGCATTGTTGAAAACTAGAGACCTAGGGGAATCCAAGATTGGGTGACTTGTGGGGCTCTGACCAGGTTCTGTTACCCAGAATCCTTGGCAAACCTCAAAATGTGGCTAACAAAACAAGTTTTCCTCACATTTCGGTGACAGAAAGTTCTAGAATCTGAGAGGAGCCACGAATTTCCTTCCACCCAGCGTTCCGCCAAGGCTCCCGATAAAAATGATACCTCACTTGTGTGGGTAGTTCTAGTGCCCGCGACAGGAAATGCCCCAAAACACAATGTGGACACATCCCATTTTTTGACAGAAAACAGAGGTGTTTTTTGCAAAGTGCCTTCCTGTAGATTTTGGCCTCTAGCTCAGCCGGCACCTAGGGAAACCTACCAAACCTGTGCATTTTTTAAAACTAGAGACCTAGGGGAATCCAAGATTGGGTGACTTGTGGGGCTCTGACCAGGTTCTGTTACCCAGAATCCTTTGCAAACCTCAAAATGTGGCTAAAATAAAACGTTTTCCTTCTATTTCGATGACAGAAAGTTCTGGAATCTGAGAGGAGCCACGAATTTCCTTCCACCCAGCGTTCCCCCAAGGCTCCCGATAAAAATGATACCTCAATTGTGTGGGTAGGTCTAGCGCCCGCCATAGGAAATGCCCCAAAACACAACATGGAACCATCCCATTTTTTGACAGAAAACAGATGTGTTTTTTGCAAAGTGCCTACCTGTAGATTTTGGCCTCTAGCTCAGCCGGCACCTAGGGAAACCTACCAAACCTGTGCATTTTTTAAAACTAGAGACCTAGGGGAATCCAAGATGTGGTGACTTGTGGGGCTCTGACCCCGTTCTGTTACCCAGAATCCTTTGCAAACCTCAAAATGTGGCTAAAAAACACATTTTCTTCACATTTCGGTGACAAAAAGTTCTTGAATCTGAGAGGAGCAACAAATTTCCTTCCACCCAGCCTTCCCCCACGTCTCCCGATAAAAATGATACCTCACTTGTGTGGGTAGACCAAACACTCGCGACAGGAAATGCCCCAAAACACAACATGGAACCATCCCATTTTTTGACAGAAAACAGAGGTGTTTTTTGCAATGTGCCTACCTGTAGATTTTGGCCTCTAGCTCAGCCAGCACCTAGGGAAACCTACCAAACCTGTGCATTTTTTAAAACTAGAGACCTAGGGTAATCCAAGATGTGGTGACTTGTGGGGCTCTGACCCGGTTCTGTTACCCAGAATCCTTTGCAAACCTCAAAATGTGGCTAAAAAACACGTTTTCTTCACATTTCGGTGACAAAAAGTTCTGGAATCTGAGAGGAACAACAAATTTCCTTCCACCCAGCCTACCCCCAAGTCTCTCGATAAAAATGATACCTCACTTGTGTGGGTAGACCTAACGCTCGCGACAGGAAATTCCCCAAAACACAACGTGGACAAATCACATTTTTTATCATAGAAAACAGTGCCTACCTGTGGATTTTGTCCTCTAGCTCAGCCAGCACCTGGGGAAACCTAGCAACCCAGCGCATTTTTGAAAACTAGAAACCCAGGGGAATCCAAGATGAGGTGACTTGTGGGGCTCTGACCAGGTTCTGTTACCCAGAATCCTTTGCAAACCTCAAAATGTGGCTAAAATAACACGTTTTCCTCACATTTCAATGACAGAAAGTTCTGGAATCTGAGAGGAGCCACGAATTTCCTTCCACCCAGCGTTCCCCCAAGGCTCCTGATAAAAATGATACCTCACTTGTGTGGGTAGGCCTAGTGCCCGCGACAGGAAATGCCCCAAAACACAACGTGGACACATCCCATTTTTTTATAGAAAACAGAGCTGTTTTTTGCAAAGTGCCTACCTGTAGATTTTGGCCTCTAGCTCAGCCGGCACCTAGGGAAACCTACCAAACCTGTGCATTGTTGAAAACTAGAGACCTAGGGGAATCCAAGATTGGGTGACTTGTGGGGCTCTGACCAGGTTCTGTTACCCAGAATCCTTGGCAAACCTCAAAATGTGGCTAACAAAACAAGTTTTCCTCACATTTCGGTGACAGAAAGTTCTAGAATCTGAGAGGAGCCACGAATTTCCTTCCACCCAGCGTTCCCCCAAGGCTCCCGATAAAAATGATACCTCACTTGTGTGGGTAGTCCTAGTGCCCGCGACAGGAAATGCCCCAAAACACAATGTGGACACATCCCATTTTTTGACAGAAAACAGAGGTGTTTTTTGCAAAGTGCCTTCCTGTAGATTTTGGCCTCTAGCTCAGCCGGCACCTAGGGAAACCTACCAAACCTGTGCATTTTTTAAAACTAGAGACCTAGGGGAATCCAAGATTGGGTGACTTGTGGGGCTCTGACCAGGTTCTGTTACCCAGAATCCTTTGCAAACCTCAAAATGTGGCTAAAATAACACGTTTTCCTCCTATTTCGATGACAGAAAGTTCTGGAATCTGAGAGGAGCCACGAATTTCCTTCCACCCAGCGTTCCCCCAAGGCTCCCGATAAAAATGATACCTCAATTGTGTGGGTAGTTCTAGCGCCCGCCATAGGAAATGCCCCAAAACACAACATGGAACCATCCCATTTTTTGACAGAAAACAGATGTGTTTTTTGCAAAGTGCCTACCTGTAGATTTTGGCCTCTAGCTCAGCCGGCACCTAGGGAAACCTACCAAACCTGTGCATTTTTTAAAACTAGAGACCTAGGGGAATCCAAGATGTGGTGACTTGTGGGGCTCTGACCCCGTTCTGTTACCCAGAATCCTTTGCAAACCTCAAAATGTGGCTAAAAAACACATTTTCTTCACATTTCGGTGACAAAAAGTTCTGGAATCTGAGAGGAGCAACAAATTTCCTTCCACCCAGCCTTCCCCCAAGTCTCCCGATAAAAATGATACCTCACTTGTGTGGGTAGACCAAACACTCGCGACAGGAAATGCCCCAAAACACAACATGGAACCATCCCATTTTTTGACAGAAAACAGAGGTGTTTTTTGCAATGTGCCTACCTGTAGATTTTGGCCTCTAGCTCAGCCGGCACCTAGGGAAACCTACCAAACCTGTGCATTTTTGAAAACTAGAGACCTAGGGGAATCCAAGATTGGGAGACTTGTGGGGCTCTGACCAGGTTCTGTTACCCAGAATCCTTTGCAAACCTCAAAATGTGGCTAAGAAAACAAGTTTTCCTCACATTTCGGTGACAGAAAGTTCTAGAATCTGAGAGGAGCCACGAATTTCCTTCCACCCAGCGTTCCCCAAAGGCTCCCGATAAAAATGATACCTCACTTATGTGGGTAGTCCTAGTGCCCTCGACAGGAAATGCCCCAAAACACAACGTGGACACATCCCATTTTTTGACAGAAAACAGAGCTGTTTTTTGCAAAGTGCCTACCTGTAGATTTTGGCCTCTAGCTCAGCCAGCACCTAGGGAAACCTACCAAACCTGTGCATTTTTTTAAACTAGAGACCTAGGAGAATCCAAGATGTGGTGACTTGTGGGGCTCTGACCCGGTTCTGTACCCAGAATCCTTTGCAAACCTCAAAATGTGGCTAAAAAACAAGTTTTCTTCACATTTCGGTGACAAAAAGTTCTGGAATCTGAGAGGAGCAACAAATTTCCTTCCACCCAGCCTACCCCCAAGTCTCCCGATAAAAATGATACCTCACTTGTGTGAGTAGACCTAACGCTCGCAACAGGAAATTCCCCAAAACACAACATGGACACATCACATTTTCTATTATAGAAAACAGTGCCTACCTGTGGATTTTGTCCTCTAGCTCAGCCGGCACCTGGGGAAACCTAGCAAACCAGCGCATTTTTGAAAACTAGAAACCCAGGGGAATCCAAGATGAGGTGACTTCTGGGGCTCTGACCAGGTTCTGTTACCCAGAATCCTTTGCAAACCTCAAAATGTGGCTAAAATAACACGTTTTCCTCACATTTCGATGACAGAAAGTTCTGGAATCTGAGAGGAGCCACGAATTTCCTTCCACACAGCGTTCCCCCAAGGCTCCCGATAAAAATTATACCTCACTTGTGTGGGTAGGCCTAGTGCCCGCGACAGGAAATGCCCCAAAACACAACGTGGACACATCCCATTTTTTGATAGAAAACAGAGCTGTTTTTTGCAAAGTGCCTACCTGTAGATTTTGGCCTCTAGCTCAGCCGGCACCTAGGGAAACCTACCAAACCTGTGCATTGTTGAAAACTAGAGACCTAGGGGAATCCAAGATTGGGTGACTTGTGGGGCTCTGACCAGGTTCTGTTACCCAGAATCCTTGGCAAACCTCAAAATGTGGCTAACAAAACAAGTTTTCCTCACATTTCGGTGACAAAAAGTTCTAGAATCTGAGAGGAGCCACGAATTTCCTTCCACCCAGCCTTCCCCCAAGTCTCCCGATAAAAATGATACCTCACTTGTGTGGGTAGACCTAACGCTCGCGACAGGAAATGCCCCAAAACACAACATGGAACCATCCCATTTTTTGATCGAGAACAGAGCTGTTTTTTGCAAAGTGCCTACCTGTAGATTTTGGCCTCTAGCTCAGCCGGCACCTAGGGAAACCTACCAAACCTGTGCATTTTTGAAAACTAGAGACCTAGGGGAATCCAAGATTGGGTGACTTGTGGGGCTCTGACCAAGTTCTGTTACCCAGAATCCTTTGCAAACCTTAAAATGTGGCTAACAAAACAAGTTTTCCTCACATTTCGGTGACAGAAAGTTCTACAATCTGAGATGAGCCACGAATTTCCTTCCACCCAGCGTTCCCCAAACGCTCCCGATAAAAATGATACCTCACTTGTGTGGGTAGTCCTAGTGCCAGCGACAGGAAATGCCCCAAAACACAACGTGGACACATCCCATTTTTTGACAGAAAACAGAGCTGTTTTTTGCAAAGTGCCTACCTGTAGATTTTGGCCTCTAGCTCAGCCGGCACCTAGGGAAACCTACCAAACCTGTGCATTTTTTAAAACTAGAGACCTAGGGGAATCCAAGATGTGGTGACTTGTGGGGCTCTGACCCTGTTCTGTTACCCAGAATCCTTTGCAAACCTCAAAATGTGGCTAAAAAACACGTTTTCTTCACATTTCGGTGACAAAACGTTCTGGAATCTGAGAGGAGCAACAAATTTCCTTCCACCCAGCCTTCCACCAAGTCTCCCGATAAAAATGATACCTCACTTGTGTGGGTAGACCTAACGCTCGCGACAGGAAATTCCCCAAAACACAACGTGGACACATCACATTTTTTATCATAGAAAACAGTGCCTACCTGTGGATTTTGTCCTCTAGCTCAGCCGGCACCTTGGGAAACCTAGCAAACCAGCGCATTTTTGAAAACTAGAAACCCAGGGGAATCCAAAATGAGGTGACTTGTGGGGCTCTGACCCGGTTCTGTTACCCAGAATCCTTTGCAAACCTCAAAATGTGGCTAAAATAACACGTTTTCCTCACATTTCGATGACAGAAAGTTCTTGAATCTGAGAGGAGCCACGAATTTCCTTCCACCCAGCGTTCCCCCAAGGCTCCCGATAAAAATGATACCTCACTTGTGTGGGTAGGCCTAGTGCCCGCGACAGGAAATGCCCCAAAACACAACGTGGACACATCCCATTTTTTGTTAGAAAACAGAGCTGTTTTTTGCAAAGTGCCTACCTGTAGATTTTGGCCTCTAGCTCAGCCGGCACCTAGGGAAACCTACCAAACCTGTGCATTGTTGAAAACTAGAGACCTAGGGGAATCCAAGATGGGGTGACTTGTGGGGCTCTGACCAGGTTCTGTTACCCAGAATCCTTTGCAAATCTCAAAATGTGGCTAAAATAACACGTTTTCCTCACATTTCGATGACAGAAAGTTCTGGAATCTGAGAGGAGCCACGAATTTCCTTCCACCCAGCGTTCCCCCAAGGCTCCCGATAAAAGTGATACCTCAATTGTGTGGGTAGGTCTAGCGCCCGCGATAGGAAATGCCCCAAAACACAACATGGAACCATCCCATTTTTTGACAGAAAACAGAGGTGTTTTTTGCAAAGTGCCTACCTGTAGATTTTGGCCTCTAGCTCAGCCAGCACCTAGGGAAACCTACCAAACCTGTTCATTTTTTTAAACTAGAGACCTAGGGGAATCCAAGATATGGTGACTTGTGGGGCTCTGACCCGGTTCTGTTACCCAGAATCCTTTGCAAACCTCAAAATGTGGCTAAAAAACACATTTTCTTCACATTTCGGTGACAAAAAGTTCTGGAATCTGAGAGGAGCAACAAATTTCCTTCCACCCAGCCTTCCCCCAACTGTCCCGATAAAAATGATACCTCACTTGTGTGGGTAGACCTGACGCTCGCGACAGGAAATGCCCCAAAACACAACATGGAACCATCCCATTTTTTGATAGAAAACAGAGCTGTTTTTTTAAAAGTGCCTACCTGTAGATTTTGGCCTCTAGCTCAGCTGGCACCAAGGAAACCTACCAAACCTGTGCATTTTTGAAAACTAGAGACCTAGGGGAATCCAAGATTGGGTGACTTGTGGGGCTCTGACCAGGTTCTGTTACCCAGAATCCTTTGCAAACCTCAAAATGTGGCTAACAAATCAAGTTTTCCTCACATTTCAGTGACAGAAAGTTCTAGAATCTGAGAGGAGCCACGAATTTCCTTCCACCCAGCGTTCCCCAAATGCTCCCGATAAAAATGATACCTCACTTGTGTGGGTAGGCCTAGTGCCCGCGACAGGAAATGCCCCAAAACAAAACATGGACACATCCCATTTTTTGTCAGAAAACAGAGGTGTTTTTTGCAAAGTACCTACCTGTAGATTTTGGCCTCTAGCTCAGCCGGCACCTTGGGAAACCTACCAAACCTGTGCATTTTTTAAAACTAGAGACCTAGGGGATTCCAAGATGTGGTGACTTGTGGGGCTCTGACCCGGTTCTGTTACCCAGAATCCTTTGCAAACCTCAAAATGTGGCTGAAAACCACATTTTCTTCACATTTCGGTGACAAAAAGTTCTGGAATCTGAGAGGAGCAACAAATTTCCTTCCACCCAGCCTTCCCCCAAGTCTCCCGATAAAAATGATACCTCACTTGTGTGGGTAGACCTAACGCTCGCAGCAGGAAATGCCCCAAAACACAACGTGGACACATCACATTTTTTATCATAGAAAACAGTGCCTACCTGTGGATTTTGTCCTCTAGCTCAGCCGGCACCTGGGGAAACCTAGCAAACCAGTGCATTTTTGAAAACTAGAAACCCAGGGGAATCCAAGATTAGGTGACTTGTGGGGCTCTGACCAGGTTCTGTTACCCAGAATCCTTTGCAAACCTCAAAATGTGGCTAAAATAACACATTTTCCTCACATTTCGATGACAGAAAGTTCTGGAATCTGAGAGGAGCCACGAATTTCCTTCCACCCAGTGTTCCACCAAGGCTCCCGATAAAAATGATACCTCACTTGTGTGGGTAGGCCTAGTGCCCGCGACAGGAAATGCCCCAAAACACAACGTGGACACATCCCATTTTTTTATAGAAAACAGAGCTGTTTTTTGCAAAGTGCCTACCCGTAGATTGTGGCCTCTAGCTCAGCCGGCACCTAGGGAAACCTACCAAACCTGTGCATTTTTTAAAACTAGAGACCTAGGGGATTCCAAGATGTGGTGACTTGTGGGGCTCTGACCCGGTTCTGTTACCCATAATCCTTTGCAAACCTCAAAATGTGGCTAAAAACCACATTTTCTTCACATTTCGGTGACAAAAAGTTCTGGAATCTGAGAGGAGCAACAAATTTCCTTCCACCCAGCCTACCCCCAAGTCTCCCGATAAAAATGATACCTCACTTGTGTGGGTAGACCTAACGCTCGCGACAGGAAATTCCCCAAAACACAACGTGGACACATCCCATTTGTTATCATAGAAAACAGTGCCTACCTGTGGATTTTGTCCTCTAGATCAGCCGGCACCTGGGGAAACCTAGCAAACCAGTGCATTTTTAAAAACTAGAAACCCAGGGGAATCCAAGATGAGGTGACTTGTGGGGCTCTGACCAGGTTCTGTTACCCAGAATCCTTTGCAAACCTCAAAATGTGGCTAAAAAACACATTTTCTTCACATTTCGGTGACAAAAAGTTCTGGAATCTGAGAGGAGTAACAAATTTCCTTCCACCCAGCCTTCCCCCAAGTCTCCCGATAAAAATGATACCTCACTTGTGTGGGTAGACCTAACGCTCGCTACAGGAAATGCCCCAAAACACAACATAGAACCATCCCATTTTTTGACAGAAAACAGAGCTGTTTTTTGCAAAGTGCCTACCTGTAGATTTTGGCCTCTAGCTCAGCCGGCATATAGGGAAACCTATCAAACCTGTGCATTTTTGAAAACTAGAGACCTAGGGGAATCCAAGATTGGTTGACTTGTGGGGCTCTGACCAGGTTCTGTTACCCAGAATCCTTTGCAAACCTCAAAATGTGGCTAACAGAACAAGTTTTCCTCACATTTCGGTGACAGAAAGTTCTAGAATCTGAGAGGAGCCACGAATTTCCTTCCACCCAGCGTTCCCCAAAGGCTCCCGATAAAAATGATACCTCACTTGTGTGGGTAGACCTAACGCTCGCGACAGGAAATTCCCCAAAACACAACGTGGACACATCACATTTTTTATCATAGAAACCAGTGCCTACCTGTGGATTTTGTCCTCTAGCTCAGCCGGCACCTGGGGAAACCTAGCAAACCAGCGCATTTTTGAAAACTAGAAACCCAGGGGAATCCAAGATGAGGTGACTTGTGGGGCTCTGACCAGGTTCTGTTACCCAGAATCCTTTGCAAACCTCAAAATGTGGCTAAAATAACACGTTTTCCTCACATTTCAATGACAGAAAGTTCTGGAATCTGAGAGGAGCCACGAATTTCCTTCCACCCAGCGTTCCCCCAAGGCTCCTGATAAAAATGATACCTCACTTGTGTGGGTAGGCCTAGTGCCCGCGACAGGAAATGCCCCAAAACACAACGTGGACACATCCCATTTTTTTATAGAAAACAGAGCTGTTTTTTGCAAAGTGCCTACCTGTAGATTTTGGCCTCTAGCTCAGCCAGCACCTAGGGAAACCTACCAAACCTGTGCATTTTTTAAAACTAGAGACCTAGGGTAATCCAAGATGTGGTGACTTGTGGGGCTCTGACCCGGTTCTGTTACCCAGAATCCTTTGCAAACCTCAAAATGTGGCTAAAAAACACGTTTTCTTCACATTTCGGTGACAAAAAGTTCTGGAATCTGAGAGGAACAACAAATTTCCTTCCACCCAGCCTACCCCCAAGTCTCCCGATAAAAATGATACCTCACTTGTGTGGGTAGACCTAACGCTCGCGACAGGAAATTCCCCAAAACACAACGTGGACACATCACATTTGTTATCATAGAAAACAGTGCCTACCTGTGGATTTTGTCCTCTAGATCAGCCGGCACCTGGGGAAACCTAGCAAACCAGTGCATTTTTAAAAACTAGAAACCCAGGGGAATCCAAGATGAGGTGACTTGTGGGGTTCTGACCAGGTTCTGTTACCCAGAATCCTTTGCAAACCTCAAAATGTGGCTAAAAAACACATTTTCTTCACATTTCGGTGACAAAAAGTTCTGGAATCTAAGAGGAGTAACAAATTTCCTTCCACCCAGCCTTCCCCCAAGTCTCCCGATAAAAATTATACCTCACTTGTGTGGGTAGACCTAACGCTCGCTACAGGAAATGCCCCAAAACACAACATAGAACCATCCCATTTTTTGACAGAAAACAGAGCTGTTTTTTGCAAAGTGCCTACCTGTAGATTTTGGCCTCTTTCTCAGCCGGCATATAGGGAAACCTACCAAACCTGTGCATTTTTGAAAACTAGAGACCTAGGGGAATCCAAGATGAGGTGACTTGTGGGGCTCTGACCAGGTTCTGTTACCCAGAATCCTTTGCAAACCTCAAAATGTGGCTAACAAAACAAGGTTTCCTCACATTTCGGTGACAGAAAGTTCTAGAATCTGAGAGGAGCCACGAATTTCCTTCCACCCAGCGTTCCCCAAAGGCTCCCGATAAAAATGATTCCTCACTTGTGTGGGTAGACCTAACGCTCGCGACAGGAAATTCCCCAAAACACAACGTGGACACATCACATTTTTTATCATAGAAAACAGTGCCTACCTGTGGATTTTGTCCTCTAGCTCAGCCGGCACCTGGGGAAACCTAGCAAACCAGCGCATTTTTGAAAACTAGAAACCCAGGGGAATCCAAGATGAGGTGACTTGTGGGGCTCTGACCAGGTTCTGTTACCCAGAATCCTTTGCAAACCTCAAAATGTGGCTAAAATAACACGTTTTCCTCACATTTCAATGACAGAAAGTTCTGGAATCTGAGAGGAGCCACGAATTTCCTTCCACCCAGCGTTCCCCCAAGGCTCCTGATAAAAATGATACCTCACTTGTGTGGGTAGGCCTAGTTCCCGCGACAGGAAATGCCCCAAAACACAACGTGGACACATCCCATTTTTTAATAGAAAACAGAGCTGTTTTTTGCAAAGTGCCTACCTGTAGATTTTGGCCTCTAGCTCAGCCGGCACCTAGGGAAACCTACCAAACCTGTGCATTGTTGAAAACTAGAGACCTAGGGGAATCCAAGATTGGGTGACTTGTGGGGCTCTGACCAGGTTCTGTTACCCAGAATCCTTGGCAAACCTCAAAATGTGGCTAACAAAACAAGTTTTCCTCACATTTCGGTGACAGAAAGTTCTAGAATCTGAGAGGAGCCACGAATTTCCTTCCACCCAGCGTTCCCCCAAGGCTCCCGATAAAAATGATACCTCACTTGTGTGGGTAGTCCTAGTGCCCGCGACAGGAAATGCCCCAAAACACAATGTGGACACATCACATTTTTTGACAGAAAACAGAGGTGTTTTTTGCAAAGTGCCTTCCTGTAGATTTTGGCCTCTAGCTCAGCCGGCACCTAGGGAAACCTACCAAACCTGTGCATTTTTTAAAACTAGAGACCTAGGGGAATCCAAGATTGGGTGACTTGTGGGGCTCTGACCAGGTTCTGTTACCCAGAATCCTTTGCAAACCTCAAAATGTGGCTAAAATAACACGTTTTCCTCCTTTTTCGATGACAGAAAGTTCTGGAATCTGAGAGGAGCCACGAATTTCCTTCCACCCAGCGTTCCCCCAAGGCTCCCGATAAAAATGATAACTCAATTGTGTGGGTAGGTCTAGCGCCCGCCATAGGAAATGCCCCAAAACACAACATGGAACCATCCCATTTTTTGACAGAAAACAGAGGTGTTTTTTGCAAAGTGCCTACCTGTAGATTTTGGCCTCTAGCTCAGCCGGCACCTAGGGAAACCTACCAAACCTGTGCATTTTTTAAAACTAGAGACCTAGGGGAATCCAAGATGTGGTGACTTGTGGGGCTCTGACCCGGTTCTGTTACCCAGAATCCTTTGCAAACCTCAAAATGTGGCTAAAAAACACGTTTTCTACACATTTCGCTGACAAAAAGTTCTGGAATCTGAGAGGAGCAACAAATTTCCTTCCACCCAGCCTACCCCCAAGTCTCCCGATAAAAATGATACCTCACTTGTGTGGGTAGACCTAACGCTCACGACAGGAAATTCCCCAAAACACAACGTGGACACATCACATTTTTTATCATAGAAAACAGTGCCTACCTGTGGATTTTGTCCTCTAGCTCAGCCGGCACCTGGGGAAACCTAGCAAACCAGTGCATTTTTGAAAACTAGAAACCCAGGGGAATCCAAGAAGAGGTGACTTGTGGGGCTCTGACCAGGTTCTGTTACCCAGAATCCTTTGCAAACCTCAAAATGTGGCTAAAATAACACGTTTTCCTCACATTTCAATGACAGAAAGTTCTGGAATCTGAGAGGAGCCACGAATTTCCTTCCACCCAGCGTTCCCCCAAGGCTCCTGATAAAAATGATACCTCACTTGTGTGGGTAGGCCTAGTGCCCGCGACAGGAAATGCCCCAAAACACAACGTGGACACATCACATTTTTTTATAGAAAACAGAGCTGTTTTTTGCAAAGTGCCTACCTGTAGATTTTGGCCTCTAGCTCAGCCGGCACCTAGGGAAACCTACCAAACCTGTGCATTGTTGAAAACTAGAGACCTAGGGGAATCCAAGATTGGGTGACTTGTGGGGCTCTGACCAGGTTCTGTTACCCAGAATCCTTGGCAAACCTCAAAATGTGGCTAACAAAACAAGTTTTCCTCACATTTCGGTGACAGAAAGTTCTAGAATCTGAGAGGAGCCACGAATTTCCTTCCACCCAGCGTTCCCCCAAGGCTCCCGATAAAAATTATACCTCACTTTTGTGGGTAGTCCTAGTGCCCGCGACAGGAAATGCCCCAAAACACAATGTGGACACATCCCATTTTTTGACAGAAAACAGAGGTGTTTTTTGCAAAGTGCCTACCTGTAGATTTTGGCCTCTAGCTCAGCCGGCACCTAAGGAAACCTACCAAACCTGTGCATTTTTTTAAACTAGAGACCTAGGGGAATCCAAGATGTGGTGACTTGTGGGGCTCTGACCCGGTTCTGTTACCCAGAATCCTTTGCAAACCTCAAAATGTGGCTAAAAAACACGTTTTCTACACATTTCGGTGACAAAATGTTCTGGAATCTGAGAGGAGCAACAAATTTCCTTCCATCCAGCCTTCCCCCAAGTCTCCCGATAAAAATGATACCTCACTTGTGTGGGTAGACCTAACGCTCGCGACAGGAAATGCCCCAAAACACAACGTGGACACATCCCATTTTTTATCATAGAAAACAGTGCCTACCTGTGGATTTTGTCCTCTAGCTCAGCCGGCACCTGGGGAAACCTAGCAAACCAGCGCATTTTTGAAAACTAGAAACCCAGGGGAATCCAAGATGAGGTGACTTGTGGGGCTCTGACCAGGTTCTGTTACCCAGAATCCTTTGCAAACCTCAAAATTTGGCTAAAATAACACGTTTTCCTCACGTTTCGATGACAGTAAGTTCAGGAATCTGAGAGGAGCCACGAATTTCCTTCCATCCAGCGTTCCCCCAAGGCTCCTGATAAAAAGGATACCTCACTTGTGTGGGGAGGCCTAGTGTCCGCGACAGGAAATGCCCCAAAACACAACGTAGACACATTCAATTTTTTGATAGAAAACAGAGCTGTTTTTTGCAAAGTGCCTACCTGTAGATTTTGGCCTCTAGCTCAGCCGGCATCTAGGGAAACCTACCAAACCTGTGCATTTTTGAAAACTAGAGACCTAGGGGAATCCGAGATTGGGTGACTTGTGGGGCTCTGACCAGGTTCTGTTACCCAGAATCCTTTGCAAACCTCAAAATGTGGCTTACAAAACAAGTTTTCCTCACATTTCGGTGACAGAAAGTTCTTGAATCTGAGAGGAGCCACGAATTTCCTTCCACCCAGCGTTCCCCCAAGGCTCCTGATAAAAATGATACCTCACTTGTGTGGGTAGGCCTAGTGCCCGCAACAGGAAATGCCACAAAACACAACGTGGACACATCCCATTTTTTTATAGAAAACAGAGCTGTTTTTTGCAAAGTGCCTACCCGTAGATTGTGGCCTCTAGCTCAGCCGGCACCTAGGGAAACGTACCAAACCTGTGCATTGTTGAAAACTAGAGACCTAGGGAAATCCAAGATGGGGTGACTTGTGGGGCTCTGACCAGGTTCTATTACCCAGAATCCTTTGCAAACCTCAAAATGTGGCTAAAATAACACGTTTTCCTCACATTTCGATGACAGAAAGCTCTGGAATCTGAGAGGAGCCACGAATTTCCTTCCACCCAGCGTTCCCCCAAGGCTCCCGATAAAAATGATACCTCACTTGTGTGGGTAGGCCTACTGCCCGCGACAGGAAATGCCCCAAAACACAACGTGGACACATCCCATTTTTTGATAGAAAACAGAGCAGTTTTTTGCAAAGTGCCTACCTGTAGATTTTGGCCTCTAGCTCAGCCGGCATCTAGGGAAACCTACCAAACCTGTGCATTTTTGAAAACTAGAGACCTAGGGGAATCCGAGATTGGGTGACTTGTGGGGCTCTGACCAGGTTCTGTTACCCAGAATCCTTTGCAAACCTCAAAATGTGGCTTACAAAACAAGTTTTCCTCACATTTCGGTGACAGAAAGTTCTGGAATCTGAGAGGAGCCACGAATTTCCTTCCACCCAGCGTTCCCCCAAGGCTCCCGATAAAAGTGATACCTCAATAGTGTGGGTAGGTCTAGCGCCCGCTAGAGGAAATGCCCCAAAACACAACATGGAACCATCCCATTTTTTGACAGAAAACAGAGGTGTTTTTTGCAAAGTGCCTACCTGTAGATTTTGGCCTCTAGCTCAGCCAGCACCTAGGGAAACCTACCAAACCTGTGCATTTTTTAAAACTAGAGACCTAGGGGAATCCAAGATATGGTGACTTGTGGGGCTCTGACCCGATTCTGTTACCCAGAATCCTGTGCAAACCTCAAAATGTGGCTAAAAAACACATTTTCTTCACATTTCGGTGACAAAAAGTTCTGGAATCTGAGAGGAGCAACAAATTTCCTTCCACCCAGCCTTCCCCCAACTGTCCCGATAAAAATGATACCTCACTTGTGTGGGTAGACCTGACGCTCGCGACAGGAAATGCCCCAAAACACAACATGGAACCATCCCATTTTTTGATAGAAAACAGAGCTGTTTTTTTAAAAGTGCCTACCTGTAGATTTTGGCCTCTAGCTCAGCTGGCACCAAGGAAACCTACCAAACCTGTGCATTTGTGAAAACTAGAGACCTAGGGGAATCCAAGATTGGGTGACTTGTGGGGCTCTGACCAGGTTCTGTTACCCAGAATCCTTTGCAAACCTCAAAATGTGGCTAACAAATCAAGTTTTCCTCACATTTCGGTGACAGAAAGTTCTAGAATCTGAGAGGAGCCACGAATTTCCTTCCACCCAGCGTTCCCCAAATGCTCCCGATAAAAATGATACCTCACTTGTGTGGGTAGGCCTAGTGCCCGCGACAGGAAATGCCCCAAAACACAACATGGACACATCCCATTTTTTGTCAGAAAACAGAGGTGTTTTTTGCAAAGTACCTACCTGTAGATTTTGGCCTCTAGCTCAGCCGGCACCTAGGGAAACCTACCAAACCTGTGAATTTTTTAAAACTAGAGACTTAGGGGATTCCAAGATGTGGTGACTTGTGGGGCTCTGACCCGGTTCTGTTACCCAGAATCCTTTGCAAACCTCAAAATGTGGCTAAAAACCACATTTTCTTCACATTTCGGTGACAAAAAGTTCTGGAATCTGAGAGGAGCAACAAATTTCCTTCCACCCAGCCTTCCCCCAAGTCTCCCGATAAAAATGATACCTCACTTGTGTGGGTAGACCTAACGCTCGCAACAGGAAATGCCCCAAAACACAACGTGGACACATCACATTTTTTATCATAGAAAACAGTGCCTACCTGTGGATTTTGTCCTCTAGCTCAGCCGGCACCTGGGGAAACCTAGCAAACCAGCGCATTTTTTAAAACTAGAAACCCAGGGGAATCCAAGATTAGGTGACTTGTGGGGCTCTGACCAGGTTCTGTTACCCAGAATCCTTTGCAAACCTCAAAATGTGGCTAAAATAACACATTTTCCTCACATTTCGATGACAGAAAGTTCTGGAATCTGAGAGGAGCCACGAATTTCCTTCCACCCAGTGTTCCACCAAGGCTCCCGATAAAAACGATACCTCACTTGTGTGGGTAGGCCTAGTGCCCGCGACAGGAAATGCCCCAAAACACAACGTGGACACATCCCATTTTTTGATAGAAAACAGAGCTGTTTTTTGCAAAGTGCCTACCTGTAGATTTTGGCCTCTAGCTCAGCCAGCACCCAAGGAAACCTACCAAACCTGTGCATTTTTTAAAACTAGGGGAATCCAAGATGTGGTGACTTGTGGGGCTCTGACCCGGTTCTGTTACCCAGAATCCTTTGCAAACCTCAAAATGTGGCTAAAAAACACATTTTCTTCACATTTCGGTGACAAAAAGTTCTGGAATCTGAGAGGAGCAACAAATATCCTTCCACCCAGCCTTCCCCCAAGTCTCCCGATAAAAATGATACTTCACTTGTGTGGGTAGACCTAACGCTCGCTACAGGAAATGCCCCAAAACACAACATGGAACCATCCCATTTTTTGACAGAAAACAGAGTTGTTTTTTGCAAAGTGCCTACCTGTAGATTTTGGCCTCTAGCTCAGCCGGCACCTAGGGAAGCCTACCAAACCTGTGCATTTTTGAAAACTAGAGAACTAGGGGAATCCAGGATTGGGTGAATTGTGGGGCTCTGACCAGGTTCTGTTACCCAGAATCCTTTGCAAATCTCAAAATGTGGCTAACAAAACAAGTTTTCCTCACATTTCGGTGACAGAAAGTTCTAGAATCCGAGAGGAGCCACGAATTTCCTTCCACCCAGCGTTCCCCAAAGGCTCCCGATAAAAATGATACCTCACTTGTGTGGGTAGTCCTAGTGCCCGCGACAGGAAATGCCCCAAAACACAACGTGGACACATCCCATTTTTTGACAGAAAACAGAGCTGTTTTTTGCAAAGTGCCTACCTGTAGATTTTGACCTCTAGCTCAGCCGGCTCCTAGGGAAACCTACCAAACCTGTGCATTTTTTAAAACTAGAGACCTAGGGGAATCCAAGATGTGGTGACTTGTGGGGCTCTGACCCGGTTCTATTACCCAGAATCCTATGCAAACCTCAAAATGTGGCTAAAAAACACTTTTTCTTCACATTTCGTGACAAAAAGTTCTGGAATCTGAGAGGAGCAACAAATTTCCTTCCACCCAGCCTACCCCCAAGTCTCCCGATAAAAATGATACCTCACTTGTGTGGGTAGACCTAACGCTCGCGACAGGAAATTCCCCAAAACACAACGTGGACACATCCCATTTGTTATCATAGAAAACAGTGCCTACCTGTGGATTTTGTCCTCTAGATCAGCCGGCACCTGGGGAAACCTAGCAAACCAGTGCATTTTTAAAAACTAGAAACCCAGGGGAATCCAAGATGAGGTGACTTGTGGGGCTCTGACCAGGTTCTGTTACCCAGAATCTTTTGCAAACCTCAAAATGTGGCTAAAAAACACATTTTCTTCACATTTCGGTGACAAAAAGTTCTGGAATCTGAGAGGAGTAACAAATTTCCTTCCACCCAGCCTTCCCCCAAGTCTCCCGATAAAAATGATACCTCACTTGTGTGGGTAGACCTAACGCTCGCTACAGGAAATGCCCCAAAACACAACATAGAACCATCCCATTTTTTGACAGATAACAGAGCTGTTTTTTGCAAAGTGCCTACCTGTAGATTTTGGCCTCTAGCTCAGCCGGCATATAGGGAAACCTACCAAACCTGTGCATTTTTGAAAACTAGAGACCTAGGGGAATCCAAGATTGGGTGACTTGTGGGGCTCTGACCAGGTTCTGTTACCCAGAATCCTTTGCAAACCTCAAAATGTGGCTAACAAAACAAGTTTTCCTCACATTTCGGTGACAGAAAGTTCTAGAATCTGAGAGGAGCCACAAATTTCCTTCCACCCAGCGTTCCCCAAAGGCTCCCGATAAAAATGATACCTCACTTGTGTGGGTAGACCTAACGCTCGCGACAGGAAATTCCCCAAAACACAACGTGGACACATCACATTTTTTATCATAGAAAACAGTGCCTACCTGTGGATTTTGTCCTCTAGCTCAGCCGGCACCTAGGGAAACCTAGCAAACCAGCGCATTTTTGAAAACTAGAAACCCAGGGGAATCCAAGATGAGGTGACTTGTGGGGCTCTGACCAGGTTCTGTTACCCAGAATCCTTTGCAAACCTCAAAATGTGGCTAAAATAACACGTTTTCCTCACATTTCAATGACAGAAAGTTCTGGAATCTGAGAGGAGCCACAAATTTCCTTCCACCCAGCGTTCCCCCAAGGCTCCTGATAAAAATGATACCTCACTTGTGTGGGTAGGCCTAGTGCCCGCGACAGGAAATGCCCCAAAACACAACATGGACACATCCCATTTTTTTATAGAAAACAGAGCTGTTTTTTGCAAAGTGCCTACGTGTAGATTTTGGCCTCTAGCTCAGCCAGCACCTAGGGAAACCTACCAAACCAGTGCATTTTTTAAAACTAGAGACCTAGGGTAATCCAAGATGTGGTGACTTGTGGGACTCTGACCC
Organism: Pleurodeles waltl; assembly: GCF_031143425.1. NCBI lineage: Eukaryota > Metazoa > Chordata > Amphibia > Caudata > Salamandridae > Pleurodeles > Pleurodeles waltl. The sequence continues at coordinate 48,209 of NW_027149982.1, read as the reverse complement.
GGTTCTGTTACCCAGAATCCTTTGCAAACCTCAAAATGTGGCTAAAATAACACGTTTTCCTCCTATTTCGATGACAGAAAGTTCTGGAATCTGAGAGGAGCCACGAATTTCCTTCCACCCAGCGTTCCCCCAAGGCTCCCGATAAAAATGATAACTCAATTGTGTGGGTAGGTCTAGCGCCCGCCATAGGAAATGCCCCAAAACACAACATGGAACCATCCCATTTTTTGACAGAAAACAGAGGTGTTTTTTGCAAAGTGCCTACCTGTAGATTTTGGCCTCTAGCTCAGCCGGCACCTAGGGAAACCTACCAAACCTGTGCATTTTTTAAAACTAGAGACCTAGGGGAATCCAAGATGTGGTGACTTGTGGGGCTCTGACCCGGTTCTGTTACCCAGAATCCTTTGCAAACCTCAAAATGTGGCTAAAAAACACGTTTTCTACACATTTCGGTGACAAAAAGTTCTGGAATCTGAGAGGAGCAACAAATTTCCTTCCACCCAGCCTACCCCCAAGTCTCCCTATAAAAATGATACCTCACTTGTGTGGGTAGACCTAACGCTCGCGACAGGAAATTCCCCAAAACACAACGTGGACACATCACATTTTTTATCATAGAAAACAGTGCCTACCTGTGGATTTTGTCCTCTAGCTCAGCCGGCACCTGGGGAAACCTAGCAAACCAGCGCATTTTTGAAAACTAGAAACCCAGGGGAATCCAAGATGAGGTGACTTGTGGGGCTCTGACCAGGTTCTGTTACCCAGAATCCTTTGCAAACCTCAAAATGTGGCTAAAATAACACGTTTTCCTCACATTTCAATGACAGAAAGTTCTGGAATCTGAGAGGAGCCACGAATTTCCTTCCACCCAGCGTTCCCCCAAGTATCCTGATAAAAATGATACCTCACTTGTGTGGGTAGGCCTAGTGCCCGCGACAGGAAATGCCCCAAAACACAACGTGGACACATCCCATTTTTTGATAGAAAACAGAGCTGTTTTTTGCAAAGTGCCTAGCTGTAGATTTTGGCCTCTAGCTCAGCCGGCACCTAGGGAAACCTACCAAACCTGTGCATTGTTGAAAACTAGAGACCTAGGGGAATCCAAGATTGGGTGACTTGTGGGGCTCTGACCAGGTTCTGTTACCCAGAATCCTTGGCAAACCTCAAAATGTGGCTAACAAAACAAGTTTTCCTCACATTTCGGTGACAGAAAGTTCTAGAATCTGAGAGGAGCCACGAATTTCCTTCCACCCAGCGTTCCCCCAAGACTCCCGATAAAAATTATACCTCACTTTTGTGGGTAGTCCTAGTGCCCGCGACAGGAAATGCCCCAAAACACAATGTGGACACATCCCATTTTTTGACAGAAAACAGAGGTGTTTTTTGCAAAGTGCCTACCTGTAGATTTTGGCCTCTAGCTCAGCCGGCACCTAGGGAAACCTACCAAACCTGTGCATTTTTTAAAACTAGAGACCTAGGGGAATCCAAGATGTGGTGACTTGTGGGGCTCTGACCCGGTTCTGTTACCCAGAATCCTTTGCAAACCTCAAAATGTGGCTAAAAAACACATTTTCTTCACATTTCGGTGACAAAAAGTTCTGGAATCTGAGAGGAGCAACAAATATCCTTCCACCCAGCCTTCCCCCAAGTCTCCCGATAAAAATGATACTTCACTTGTGTGGGTAGACCTAACGCTCGCTACAGGAAATGCCCCAAAACACAACATGGAACCATCCCATTTTTTGACAGAAAACAGAGTTGTTTTTTGCAAAGTGCCTACCTGTAGATTTTGGCCTCTAGCTCAGCCGGCACCTAGGGAAGCCTACCAAACCTGTGCATTTTTGAAAACTAGAGAACTAGGGGAATCCAGGATTGGGTGACTTGTGGGGCTCTGACCAGGTTCTGTTACCCAGAATCCTTTGCAAATCTCAAAATGTGGCTAACAAAACAAGTTTTCCTCACATTTCGGTGACAGAAAGTTCTAGAATCCGAGAGGAGCCACGAATTTCCTTCCACCCAGCGTTCCCCAAAGGCTCCCGATAAAAATGATACCTCACTTGTGTGGGTAGTCCTAGTGCCCGCGACAGGAAATGCCCCAAAACACAACGTGGACACATCCCATTTTTTGACAGAAAACAGAGCTGTTTTTTGCAAAGTGCCTACCTGTAGATTTTGGCCTCTAGCTCAGCCGGCTCCTAGGGAAACCTACCAAACCTGTGCATTTTTTTAAAACTAGAGACCTAGGGGAATCCAAGATGTGGTGACTTGTGGGGCTCTGACCAGGTTCTATTACCCAGAATCCTATGCAAACCTCAAAATGTGGCTAAAAAAACACTTTTTCTTCACATTTCGTGACAAAAAGTTCTGGAATCTGAGAGGAGCAACAAATTTCCTTCCACCCAGCCTACCCCCAAGTCTCCCGATAAAAATGATACCTCACTTGTGTGGGTAGACCTAACGCTCGCGACAGGAAATTCCCCAAAACACAACGTGGACACATCCCATTTGTTATCATAGAAAACAGTGCCTACCTGTGGATTTTGTCCTCTAGATCAGCCGGCACCTGGGGAAACCTAGCAAACCAGTGCATTTTTAAAAACTAGAAACCCAGGGGAATCCAAGATGAGGTGACTTGTGGGGCTCTGACCAGGTTCTGTTACCCAGAATCTTTTGCAAACCTCAAAATGTGGCTAAAAAACACATTTTCTTCACATTTCGGTGACAAAAAGTTCTGCAATCTGAGAGGAGTAACAAATTTCCTTCCACCCAGCCTTCCCCCAAGTCTCCCGATAAAAATGATACCTCACTTGTGTGGGTAGACCTAACGCTCGCTACAGGAAATGCCCCAAAACACAACATAGAACCATCCCATTTTTTGACAGAAAACAGAGCTGTTTTTTGCAAAGTGCCTACCTGTAGATTTTGGCCTCTAGCTCAGCCGGCATATAGGGAAACCTACCAAACCTGTGCATTTTTGAAAACTAGAGACCTAGGGGAATCCAAGATTGGGGGACTTGTGGGGCTCTGACCAGGTTCTGTTACCCAGAATCCTTTGCAAACCTCAAAATGTGGCTAACAAAACAAGTTTTCCTCACATTTCGGTGACAGAAAGTTCTAGAATCTGAGAGGAGCCACAAATTTCCTTCCACCCAGCGTTCCCCAAAGGCTCCCGATAAAAATGATACCTCACTTGTGTGGGTAGACCTAACGCTCGCGACAGGAAATTCCCCAAAACACAACGTGGACACATCACATTTTTTATCATAGAAAACAGTGCCTACCTGTGGATTTTGTCCTCTAGCTCAGCCGGCACCTAGGGAAACCTAGCAAACCAGCGCATTTTTGAAAACTAGAAACCCAGGGGAATCCAAGATGAGGTGACTTGTGGGGCTCTGACCAGGTTCTGTTACCCAGAATCCTTTGCAAACCTCAAAATGTGGCTAAAATAACACGTTTTCCTCACATTTCAATGACAGAAAGTTCTGGAATCTGAGAGGAGCCACGAATTTCCTTCCACCCAGCGTTCCCCCAAGGCTCCTGATAAAAATGATACCTCACTTGTGTCGGTAGGCCTAGTGCCCGCGACAGGAAATGCCCCAAAACACAACATGGACACATCCCATTTTTTTATAGAAAACAGAGCTGTTTTTTGCAAAGTGCCTACGTGTAGATTGTGGCCTCTAGCTCAGCCAGCACCTAGGGAAACCTACCAAACCAGTGCATTTTTTAAAACTAGAGACCTAGGGTAATCCAAGATGTGGTGACTTGTGGGGCTCTGACCCGGTTCTGTTACCCAGAATCCTTTGCAAACCTCAAAATGTGGCTAAAATAACACGTTTTCCTCCTATTTCGATGACAGAAAGTTCTGGAATCTGAGAGGAGCCACGAATTTCCTTCCACCCAGCGTTCCCCCAAGGCTCCCGATAAAAATGATAACTCAATTGTGTGGGTAGGTCTAGCGCCCGCCATAGGAAATGCCCCAAAACACAACATGGAACCATCCCATTTTTTGACAGAAAACAGAGGTGTTTTTTGCAAAGTGCCTACCTGTAGATTTTGGCCTCTAGCTCAGCCGGCACCTAGGGAAACCTACCAAACCTGTGCATTTTTTAAAACTAGAGACCTAGGGGAATCCAAGATGTGGTGACTTGTGGGGCTCTGACCCGGTTCTGTTACCCAGAATCCTTTGCAAACCTCAAAATGTGGCTAAAAAACACGTTTTCTACACATTTCGGTGACAAAAAGTTCTGGAATCTGAGAGGAGCAACAAATTTCCTTCCACCCAGCCTACCCCCAAGTCTCCCGATAAAAATGATACCTCACTTGTGTGGGTAGACCTAACGCTCGCGACAGGAAATTCCCCAAAACACAACGTGGACACATCACATTTTTTATCATAGAAAACAGTGCCTACCTGTGGATTTTGTCCTCTAGCTCAGCCGGCACCTGGGGAAACCTAGCAAACCAGCGCATTTTTGAAAACTAGAAACCCAGGGGAATCCAAGATGAGGTGACTTGTGGGGCTCTGACCAGGTTCTGTTACCCAGAATCCTTTGCAAACCTCAAAATGTGGCTAAAATAACACGTTTTCCTCACATTTCAATGACAGAAAGTTCTGGAATCTGAGAGGAGCCACGAATTTCCTTCCACCCAGCGTTCCCCCAAGTATCCTGATAAAAATGATACCTCACTTGTGTGGGTAGGCCTAGTGCCCGCGACAGGAAATGCCCCAAAACACAACGTGGACACATCCCATTTTTTGATAGAAAACAGAGCTGTTTTTTGCAAAGTGCCTAGCTGTAGATTTTGGCCTCTAGCTCAGCCGGCACCTAGGGAAACCTACCAAACCTGTGCATTGTTGAAAACTAGAGACCTAGGGGAATCCAAGATTGGGTGACTTGTGGGGCTCTGACCAGGTTCTGTTACCCAGAATCCTTGGCAAACCTCAAAATGTGGCTAACAAAACAAGTTTTCCTCACATTTCGGTGACAGAAAGTTCTAGAATCTGAGAGGAGCCACGAATTTCCTTCCACCCAGCGTTCCCCCAAGACTCCCGATAAAAATTATACCTCACTTTTGTGGGTAGTCCTAGTGCCCGCGACAGGAAATGCCCCAAAACACAATGTGGACACATCCCATTTTTTGACAGAAAACAGAGGTGTTTTTTGCAAAGTGCCTACCTGTAGATTTTGGCCTCTAGCTCAGCCGGCACCTAGGGAAACCTACCAAACCTGTGCATTTTTTAAAACTAGAGACCTAGGGGAATCCAAGATGTGGTGACTTGTGGGGCTCTGACCCGGTTCTGTTACCCAGAATCCTTTGCAAACCTCAAAATGTGGCTAAAAAACACATTTTCTTCACATTTCGGTGACAAAAAGTTCTGGAATCTGAGAGGAGCAAGAAATTTCCTTCCACACAGCCTTCCCCCAAGTCTCCCGATAAAAATGATACCTCACTTGTGTGGGTAGACCTAACACTCGCGACAGGAAATGCCCCAAAACACAACATGGAACCATCCCATTTTTTGACAGAAAACAGAGGTGTTTTTTGCAAAGTGCCTACCTGTAGATTTTGGCCTCTAGCTCAGCCGGCACCTAGGGAAACCTACCAAACCTGTGCATTTTTTTAAACTAGAGACCTAGGGGAATCCAAGATGTGGTGACTTGTGGGGCTCTGACCCGGTTCTGTTACCCAGAATCCTTTGCAAACCTCAAAATGTGGCTAAAAAACACATTTTCTACACATTTCGGTGACAAAATGTTCTGGAACCTGAGAGGAGCAACAAATTTCCTTCCATCCAGCCTTCCCCCAAGTCTCCCGATAAAAATGATACCTCACTTGTGTGGGTAGACCTAACGATCGCGACAGGAAATGCCCCAAAACACAACGTGGACACATCCCATTTTTTATCATAGAAAACAGTTCCTACCTGTGGATTTTGTCCTCTAGCTCAGCCGGCACCTGGGGAAACCTAGCAAACCAGCGCATTTTTGAAAACTAGAAACCCAGGGGAATCCAAGATGAGGTGACTTGTGGGGCTCTGACCAGGTTCTGTTACCCAGAATCCTTTGCAAACCTCAAAATTTGGCTAAAATAACACGTTTTCCTCACGTTTCGATGACAGTAAGTTCAGGAATCTGAGAGGAGCCACGAATTTCCTTCCATCCAGCGTTCCCCCAAGGCTCCCGATAAAAAGGATACCTCACTTGTGTGGGGAGGCCTAGTGTCCGCGACAGGAAATGCCCCAAAACACAACGTAGACACATTCCATTTTTTGATAGAAAACAGAGCTGTTTTTTGCAAAGTGCCTACCTGTAGATTTTGGCCTCTAGCTCAGCCGGCATCTAGGGAAACCTACCAAACCTGTGCATTTTTGAAAACTAGAGACCTAGGGGAATCCGAGATTGGGTGACTTGTGGGGCTCTGACCAGGTTCTGTTACCCAGAATCCTTTGCAAACCTCAAAATGTGGCTTACAAAACAAGTTTTCCTCACATTTCGGTGACAGAAAGTTCTTGAATCTGAGAGGAGCCACGAATTTCCTTCCACCCAGCGTTCCCCCAAGGCTCCTGATAAAAATGATACCTCACTTGTGTGGGTAGGCCTAGTGCCCGCGACAGGAAATGCCCCAAAACACAACGTGGACACATCCCATTTTTTGATAGAAAACAGAGCTGTTTTTTGCAAAGTGCCTACCCGTAGATTGTGGCCTCTAGCTCAGCCGGCACCTAGGGAAACGTACCAAACCTGTGCATTGTTGAAAACTAGAGACCTAGGGAAATCCAAGATGGGGTGACTTGTGGGGCTCTGACCAGGTTCTATTACCCAGAATCCTTTGCAAACCTCAAAATGTGGCTAAAATAACACGTTTTCCTCACATTTCGATGACAGAAAGTTCTGGAATCTGAGAGGAGCCACGAATTTCCTTCCACCCAGCGTTCCCCCAAGGCTCCTGATAAAAATGATACCTCACTTGTGTGGGTAGGCCTAGTGCCCGCGACAGGAAATGCCCCAAAACACAACGTGGACACATCCCATTTTTTTATAGAAAACAGAGCTGTTTTTTGCAAAGTGCCTACCTGTAGATTTTGGCCTCTAGCTCAGCCGGCACCTAGGGAAACCTACCAAACCTGTGCATTGTTGAAAACTAGAGACCTAGGGGAATCCAAGATTGGGTGACTTGTGGGGCTCTGACCAGGTTCTGTTACCCAGAATCCTTGGCAAACCTTAAAATGTGGCTAACAAAACAAGTTTTCCTCACATTTCGGTGACAGAAAGTTCTAGAATCTGAGAGGAGCCACGAATTTCCTTCCACCCAGCGTTCCCCCAAGGCTCCCGATAAAAATGATACCTCACTTGTGTGGGTAGGTCTAGCGCCCGCCATAGGAAATGCCCCAAAACACAATGTGGACACATCCCATTTTTTGACAGAAAACAGAGGTGTTTTTTGCAAAGTGCCTACCTGTAGATTTTGGCCTCTAGCTCAGCCGGCACCTAGGGAAACCTACCAAACCTGTGCATTTTTTAAAACTAGAGACCTAGGGGAATCCAAGATGTGGTGACTTGTGGGGCTCTGACCCGGTTCTGTTACCCAGAATCCTTTGCAAACCTCAAAATGTGGCAAAAAAACACGTTTTCTACACATTTCGGTGACAAAAAGTTCTGGAATCTGAGAGGAGCAACAAATTTCCTTCCACCCAGCCTACCCCCAAGTCTCCCGATAAAAATGATACCTCACTTGTGTGGGTAGACCTAACGCTCGCGACAGGAAATTCCCCAAAACACAACGTGGACACATCACATTTTTTATCATAGAAAACAGTGCCTACCTGTGGATTTTGTCCTCTAGCTCAGCCGGCACCTGGGGAGACCTAGCAAACCAGCGCATTTTTGAAAACTAGAAACCCAGGGGAATCCAAGATGAGGTGACTTGTGGGGCTCTGACCAGGTTCTGTTACCCAGAATCCTTTCAAACCTCAAAATGTGGCTAAAATAACACGTTTTCCTCACATTTCAATGACAGAAAGTTCTGGAATCTGAGAGGAGCCACGATTTTCCTTCCACCCAGCGTTCCCCCAAGGCTCCTGATAAAAATGATACCTCACTTGTGTGGGTAGGCCTAGTGCCCGCGACAGGAAATGCCCCAAAACACAACGTGGACACATCCCATTTTTTGATAGAAAACAGAGCTGTTTTTTGCAAAGTGCCTAGCTGTAGATTTTGGCCTCTAGCTCAGCCGGCACCTAGGGAAACCTACCAAACCTGTGCATTGTTGAAAACTAGAGACCTAGGGGAATCCAAGATTGGGTGACTTGTGGGGCTCTGACCAGGTTCTGTTACCCAGAATCCTTGGCAAACCTCAAAATGTGGCTAACAAAACAAGTTTTCCTCACATTTCGGTGACAGAAAGTTCTAGAATCTGAGAGGAGCCACGAATTTCCTTCCACCCAGCGTTCCCCCAAGGCTCCCGATAAAAATTATACCTCACTTTTGTGGGTAGTCCTAGTGCCCGCGACAGGAAATGCCCCAAAACACAACATGGAACCATCCCATTTTTTGACAGAAAACAGAGGTGTTTTTTGCAAAGTGCCTACCTGTAGATTTTGGCCTCAAGCTCAGCCGGCACCTAGGGAAACCTACCAAACCTGTGCATTTTTTAAAACTAGAGACCTAGGGGAATCCAAGATGTGGTGACTTGTGGGGCTCTGACCCGGTTCTGTTACCCAGAATCCTTTGCAAACCTCAAAATGTGGCTAAAAAACACGTTTTCTACACATTTCGGTGACAAAATGTTCTGGAATCTGAGAGGAGCAACAAATTTCCTTCCATCCAGCCTTCCCCCAAGTCTCCCGATAAAAATGATACCTCACTTGTGTGGGTAGACCTAACGCTCACGACAGGAAATGCCCCAAAACACAACGTGGACACATCCCATTTTTTATCATAGAAAACAGTGCCTACCTGTGGATTTTGTCCTCTAGCTCAGCCGGCACCTGGGGAAACCTAGCAAACCAGCGCATTTTTGAAAACTAGAAACCCAGGGGAATCCAAGATGAGGTGACTTGTGGGGCTCTGACCAGGTTCTGTTACCCAGAATCCTTTGCAAACCTCAAAATTTGGCTAAAATAACACGTTTTCCTCACGTTTCGATGACAGTAAGTTCAGGAATCTGAGAGGAGCCACGAATTTCCTTCCATCCAGCGTTCCCCCAAGGCTCCCGATAAAAAGGATACCTCACTTGTGTGGGGAGGCCTAGTGTCCGCGACAGGAAATGCCCCAAAACACAACGTAGACACATTCCATTTTTTGACAGAAAACAGAGCTGTTTTTTGCAAAGTGCCTACCTGTAGATTTTGGCCTCTAGCTCAGCCGGCATCTAGGGAAACCTACCAAACCAGTGCATTTTTGAAAACTAGAGACCTAGGGGAATCCGAGATTGGGTGACTTGTGGGGCTCTGACCAGGTTCTGTTACCCAGAATCCTTTGCAAACCTCAAAATGTGGCTTACAAAACAAGTTTTCCTCACATTTCGGTGACAGAAAGTTCTTGAATCTGAGAGGAGCCACGAATTTCCTTCCACCCAGCGTTCCCCCAAGGCTCCTGATAAAAATGATACCTCACTTGTGTGGGTAGGCCTAGTGCCCGCGACAGGAAATGCCCCAAAACACAACGTGGACACATCCCATTTTTTGATAGAAAACAGAGCTGTTTTTTGCAAAGTGCCTACCCGTAGATTGTGGCCTCTAGCTCAGCCGGCACCTAGGGAAACGTACCAAACCTGTGCATTGTTGAAAACTGGAGACCTAGGGAAATCCAAGATGGGGTGACTTGTGGGGCTCTGACCAGGTTCTATTACCCAGAATCCTTTGCAAACCTCAAAATGTGGCTAAAATAACACGTTTTCCTCACATTTCGATGACAGAAAGTTCTGGAATCTGAGAGGAGCCACGAATTTCCTTCCACCCAGCGTTCCCCCAAGGCTCCTGATAAAAATGATACCTCACTTGTGTGGGTAGGCCTAGTGCCCGCGACAGGAAATGCCCCAAAACACAACGTGGACACATCCCATTTTTTTATAGAAAACAGAGCTGTTTTTTGCAAAGTGCCTACCTGTAGATTTTGGCCTCTAGCTCAGCCGGCACCTAGGGAAACCTACCAAACCTGTGCATTGTTGAAAACTAGAGACCTAGGGGAATCCAAGATTGGGTGACTTGTGGGGCTCTGACCAGGTTCTGTTACCCAGAATCCTTGGCAAACCTCAAAATGTGGCTAACAAAACAAGTTTTCCTCACATTTCGGTGACAGAAAGTTCTAGAATCTGAGAGGAGCCACGAATTTCCTTCCACCCAGCGTTCCCCCAAGGCTCCCGATAAAAATGATACCTCACTTGTGTGGGTAGTCCTAGTGCCCGCGACAGGAAATGCCCCAAAACACAATGTGGACACATCCCATTTTTTGACAGAAAACAGAGGTGTTTTTTGCAAAGTGACTTCCTGTAGATTTTGGCCTCTAGCTCAGCCGGCACCTAGGGAAACCTACCAAACCTGTGCATTTTTTAAAACTAGAGACCTAGGGGAATCCAAGATTGGGTGACTTGTGGGGCTCTGACCAGGTTCTGTTGCCCAGAATCCTTTGCAAACCTCAAAATGTGGCTAAAATAACACGTTTTCCTCCTATTTCGATGACAGAAAGTTCTGGAATCTGAGAGGAGCCACGAATTTCCTTCCACCCAGCGTTCCCCCAAGGCTCCCGATAAAAATGATAACTCAATTGTGTGGGTAGGTCTAGCGCCCGCCATAGGAAATGCCCCAAAACACAACATGGAACCATCCCATTTTTTGACAGAAAACAGAGCTGTTTTTTGCAAAGTGCCTACCTGTAGATTTTGGCCTCTAGCTCAGCCAGCACCTAGGGAAACCTACCAAACCTGTGCATTTTTTAAAACTAGAGACCTAGGGTAATCCAAGATGTGGTGACTTGTGGGGCTCTGACCCGGTTCTGCTACCCAGAATCCTTTGCAAACCTCAAAATGTGGCTAAAAAACACGTTTTCTTCACATTTCGGTGACAAAAAGTTCTGGAATCTGAGAGGAACAACAAATTTCCTTCCACTCAGCCTACCCCCAAGTCTCCCGATAAAAATGATACCTCACTTGTGTGGGTAGACCTAACGCTCGCGACAGGAAATTCCCCAAAACACAACGTGGACACATCACATTTTTTATCATAGAAAACAGTGCCTACCTGTGGATTTTGTCCTCTAGCTCAGCCGGCACCTGGGGAAACCTAGCAAACCAGCGCATTTTTGAAAACTAGAAAACCAGGGGAATCCAAGATGAGGTGACTTGTGGGGCTCTGACCAGGTTCTGTTACCCAGAATCCTTTGCAAACCTCAAAATGTGGCTAAAATAACACGTTTTCCTCACATTTCAATGACAGAAAGTTCTGGAATCTGAGAGGAGCCACGAATTTCCTTCCACCCAGTGTTCTCCCAAGGCTCCTGATAAAAATGATACCTCACTTGTGTGGGTAGGCCTAGATCCCGCGACAGGAAATGCCCCAAAACACAACGTGGACACATCCCATTTTTTTATAGAAAACAGAGCTGTTTTTTGCAAAGTGCCTACCTGTAGATTTTGGCCTCTAGCTCAGCCGGCACCTAGGGAAACCTACCAAACCTGTGCATTGTTGAAAACTAGAGACCTAGGGGAATCCAAGATTGGGTGACTTGTGGGGCTCTGACCAGGTTCTGTTACCCAGAATCCTTGGCAAACCTCAAAATGTGGCTAACAAAACAAGTTTTCCTCACATTTCGGTGACAGAAAGTTCTAGAATCTGAGAGGAGCCACGAATTTCCTTCCACCCAGCGTTCCCCCAAGGCTCCCGATAAAAATGATACCTCACTTGTGTGGGTAGTCCTAGTGCCCGCGACAGGAAATGCCCCAAAACACAATGTGGACACATCCCATTTTTTGACAGAAAACAGAGGTGTTTTTTGCAAAGTGCCTTCCTGTAGATTTTGGCCTCTAGCTCAGCCGGCACCTAGGGAAACCTACCAAACCTGTGCATTTTTTAAAACTAGAGACCTAGGGGAATCCAAGATTGGGTGACTTGTGGGGCTCTGACCAGGTTCTGTTACCCAGAATCCTTTGCAAACCTCAAAATGTGGCTAAAATAACACGTTTTCCTCCTATTTCGATGACAGAAAGTTCTGGAATCTGAGAGGAGCCACGAATTTCCTTCCACCCAGCGTTCCCCCAAGGCTCCCGATAAAAATGATAACTCAATTGTGTGGGTAGGTCTAGCGCCCGCCATAGGAAATGCCCCAAAACACAACATGGAACCATCCCATTTTTTGACAGAAAACAGAGGTGTTTTTTGCAAAGTGCCTACCTGTAGATTTTGGCCTCTAGCTCAGCCGGCACCTAGGGAAACCTACCAAACCTGTGCATTTTTTAAAACTAGAGACCTAGGGGAATCCAAGATGTGGTGACTTGTGGGGCTCTGACCCGGTTCTGTTACCCAGAATCCTTTGCAAACCTCAAAATGTGGCTAAAAAACACGTTTTCTACACATTTCGCTGACAAAAAGTTCTGGAATCTGAGAGGAGCAACAAATTTCCTTCCACCCAGCCTACCCCCAAGTCTCCCGATAAAAATGATACCTCACTTGTGTGGGTAGACCTAACGCTCGCGACAGGAAATTCCCCAAAACACAACGTGGACACATCACATTTTTTATCATAGAAAACAGTGCCTACCTGTGGATTTTGTCCTCTAGCTCAGCCGGCACCTGGGGAAACCTAGCAAACCAGTGCATTTTTGAAAACTAGAAACCCAGGGGAATCCAAGATGAGGTGACTTGTGGGGCTCTGACCAGGTTCTGTTACCCAGAATCCTTTGCAAACCTCAAAATGTGGCTAAAATAACATGTTTTCCTCACATTTCAATGACAGAAAGTTCTGGAATCTGAGAGGAGCCACGAATTTCCTTCCACCCAGCGTTCCCCCAAGGCTCCTGATAAAAATGATACCTCACTTGTGTGGGTAGGCCGAGTGCCCGCGACAGGAAATGCCCCAAAACACAACGTGGACACATCCCATTTTTTGATAGAAAACAGAGCTGTTTTTTGCAAAGTGCCTAGCTGTAGATTTTGGCCTCTAGCTCAGCCGGCACCTAGGGAAACCTACCAAACCTGTGCATTGTTGAAAACTAGAGACCTAGGGGAATCCAAGATTGGGTGACTTGTGGGGCTCTGACCAGGTTCTGTTACCCAGAATCCTTGGCAAACCTCAAAATGTGGCTAACAAAACAAGTTTTCCTCACATTTCGGTGACAGAAAGTTCTAGAATCTGAGAGGAGCCACGAATTTCCTTCCACCCAGCGTTCCCCCAAGGCTCCCGATAAAAATTATACCTCACTTTTGTGGGTAGTCCTAGTGCCCGCGACAGGAAAAGCCCCAAAACACAATGTGGACACATCCCATTTTTTGACAGAAAACAGAGGTGTTTTTTGCAAAGTGCCTACCTGTAGATTTTGGCCTCTAGCTCAGCCGGCACCTAGGGAAACCTACCAAACCTGTGCATTTTTTAAAACTAGAGACCTAGGGGAATCCAAGATGTGGTGACTTGTGGGGCTCTGACCCGGTTCTGTTACCCAGAATCCTTTGCAAACCTCAAAATGTGGCTAAAAAACACATTTTCTTCACATTTCGGTGACAAAATGTTCTGGAATCTGAGAGGAGCAAGAAATTTCCTTCCATCCAGCCTTCCCCCAAGTCTCCCGATAAAAATGATACCTCACTTGTGTGGGTAGACCTAACGCTCGCGACAGGAAATGCCCCAAAACACAACGTGGACACATCCCATTTTTTATCATAGAAAACAGTGCCTACCTGTGGATTTTGTCCTCTAGCTCAGCCGGCACCTGGGGAAACCTAGCAAACCAGCGCATTTTTGAAAACTAGAAACCCAGGGGAATCCAAGATGAGGTGACTTGTGGGGCTCTGACCAGGTTCTGTTACCCAGAATCCTTTGCAAACCTCAAAATTTGGCTAAAATAACACGTTTTCCTCACGTTTCGATGACAGTAAGTTCAGGAATCTGAGAGGAGCCACAAATTTCCTTCCATCCAGCGTTCCCCCAAGGCTCCCGATAAAAAGGATACCTCACTTGTGTGGGGAGGCCTAGTGTCCGCGACAGGAAATGCCCCAAAACACAACGTAGACACATTCCATTTTTTGATAGAAAACAGAGCTGTTTTTTGCAAAGTGCCTACCTGTAGATTTTGGCCTCTAGCTCAGCCGGCATCTAGGGAAACCTACCAAACCTGTGCATTTTTGAAAACTAGAGACCTAGGGGAATCCGAGATTGGGTGACTTGTGGGGCTCTGACCAGGTTCTGTTACCCAGAATCCTTTGCAAACCTCAAAATGTGGCTTACAAAACAAGTTTTCCTCACATTTCGGTGACAGAAAGTTCTTGAATCTGAGAGGAGCCACGAATTTCCTTCCACCCAGCGTTCCCCCAAGGCTCCTGATAAAAATGATACCTCACTTGTGTGGGTAGGCCTAGTGCCCGCGACAGGAAATGCCCCAAAACACAACGTGGACACATCCCATTTTTTGATAGAAAACAGAGCTGTTTTTTGCAAAGTGCCTACCCGTAGATTGTGGCCTCTAGCTCAGCCGGCACCTAGGGAAACGTACCAAACCTGTGCATTGTTGAAAACTAGAGACCTAGGGAAATCCAAGATGGGGTGACTTGTGGGGCTCTGACCAGGTTCTATTACCCAGAATCCTTTGCAAACCTCAAAATGTGGCTAAAATAACACGTTTTCCTCACATTTCGATGACAGAAAGTTCTGGAATCTGAGAGGAGCCACGAATTTCCTTCCACCCAGCGTTCCCCCAAGGCTCCTGATAAAAATGATACCTCACTTGTGTGGGTAGGCCTAGTGCCCGCGACAGGAAATGCCCCAAAACACAACGTGGACACATCCCATTTTTTTATAGAAAACAGAGCTGTTTTTTGCAAAGTGCCTACCTGTAGATTTTGGCCTCTAGCTCAGCCGGCCCCTAGGGAAACCTACCAAACCTGTGCATTGTTGAAAACTAGAGACCTAGGGGAATCCAAGATTGGGTGACTTGTTGGGCTCTGACCAGGTTCTGTTACCCAGAATCCTTGGCAAACCTCAAAATGTGGCTAACAAAACAAGTTTTCCTCACATTTCGGTGACAGAAAGTTCTAGAATCTGAGAGGAGCCACGAATTTCCTTCCACCCAGCGTTCCCCCAAGGCTCCCGATAAAAAGGATACCTCACTTGTGTGGGGAGGCCTAGTGTCCGCGACAGGAAATGCCCCAAAACACAACGTAGACACATTCCATTTTTTGATAGAAAACAGAGCTGTTTTTTGCAAAGTGCCTACCTGTAGATTTTGGCCTCTAGCTCAGCCGGCATCTAGGGAAACCTACCAAACCTGTGCATTTTTGAAAACTAGAGACCTAGGGGAATCCGAGATTGGGTGACTTGTGGGGCTCTGACCAGGTTCTGTTACCCAGAATCCTTTGCAAACCTCAAAATGTGGCTTACAAAACAAGTTTTCCTCACATTTCGGTGACAGAAAGTTCTTGAATCTGAGAGGAGCCACGAATTTCCTTCCACCCAGCGTTCCCCCAAGGCTCCTGATAAAAATGATACCTCACTTGTGTGGGTAGGCCTAGTGCCCGCGACAGGAAATGCCCCAAAACACAACGTGGACACATCCCATTTTTTTATAGAAAACAGAGCTGTTTTTTGCAAAGTGCCTACCTGTAGATTTTGGCCTCTAGCTCAGCCAGCACCTAGGGAAACCTACCAAACCTGTGCATTTTTTAAAACTAGAGACCTAGGGTAATCCAAGATGTGGTGACTTGTGGGGCTCTGACCCGGTTCTGTTACCCAGAATCCTTTGCAAACCTCAAAATGTGGCTAAAAAACACGTTTTCTTCACATTTCGGTGACAAAAAGTTCTGGAATCTGAGAGGAACAACAAATTTCCTTCCACCCAGCCTACCCCCAAGTCTCCCGATAAAAATGATACCTCACTTGTGTGGGTAGACCTAACGCTCGCGACAGGAAATTCCCCAAAACACAACGTGGACACATCACATTTTTTATCATAGAAAACAGTGCCTACCTGTGGATTTTGTCCTCTAGCTCAGCCGGCACCTGGGGAAACCTAGCAAACCAGCGCATTTTTGAAAACTAGAAACCCAGGGGAATCCAAGATGAGGTGACTTGTGGGGCTCTGACCAGGTTCTGTTACCCAGAATCCTTTGCAAACCTCAAAATGTGGCTAAAATAACACGTTTTCCTCACATTTCAATGACAGAAAGTTCTGGAATCTGAGAGGAGCCACGAATTTCCTTCCACCCAGCGTTCTCCCAAGGCTCCTGATAAAAATGATACCTCACTTGTGTGGGTAGGCCTAGATCCCGCGACAGGAAATGCCCCAAAACACAACGTGGACACATCCCATTTTTTTATAGAAAACAGAACTGTTTTTTGCAAAGTGCCTACCTGTAGATTTTGGCCTCTAGCTCAGCCGGCACCTAGGGAAACCTACCAAACCTGTGCATTGTTGAAAACTAGAGACCTAGGGGAATCCAAGATTGGGTGACTTGTGGGGCTCTGACCAGGTTCTGTTACCCAGAATCCTTGGCAAACCTCAAAATGTGGCTAACAAAACAAGTTTTCCTCACATTTCGGTGACAAAAAGTTCTAGAATCTGAGAGGAGCCACGAATTTCCTTCCACCCAGCGTTCCCCCAAGGCTCACGATAAAAATGATACCTCACTTGTGTGGGTAGTCCTAGTGCCCGCGACAGGAAATGCCCCAAAACACAATGTGGACACATCCCATTTTTTGACAGAAAACAGAGGTGTTTTTTGCAAAGTGCCTTCCTGTAGATTTTGGCCTCTAGCTCAGCCGGCACCTAGGGAAACCTACCAAACCTGTGCATTTTTTAAAACTAGAGACCTAGGGGAATCCAAGATTGGGTGACTTGTGGGGCTCTGACCAGGTTCTGTTACCCAGAATCCTTTGCAAACCTCAAAATGTGGCTAAAATAACACGTTTTCCTCCTATTTCGATGACAGAAAGTTCTGGAATCTGAGAGGAGCCACGAATTTCCTTCCACCCAGCGTTCCCCCAAGGCTCCCGATAAAAATGATAACTCAATTGTGTGGGTAGGTCTAGCGCCCGCCATAGGAAATGCCCCAAAACACAACATGGAACCATCCCATTTTTTGACAGAAAACAGAGGTGTTTTTTGCAAAGTGCCTACCTGTAGATTTTGGCCTCTAGCTCAGCCGGCACCTAGGGAAACCTACCAAACCTGTGCATTTTTTAAAACTAGAGACCTAGGGGAATCCAAGATGTGGTGACTTGTGGGGCTCTGACCCGGTTCTGTTACCCAGAATCCTTTGCAAACCTCAAAATGTGGCTAAAAAACACGTTTTCTACACATTTCGCTGACAAAAAGTTCTGGAATCTGAGAGGAGCAACAAATTTCCTTCCACCCAGCCTACCCCCAAGTCTCCCGATAAAAATTATACCTCACTTGTGTGGGTAGACCTAACGCTCGCGACAGGAAATTCCCCAAAACACAACGTGGACACATCACATTTTTTATCATAGAAAACAGTGCCTACCTGTGGATTTTGTCCTCTAGCTCAGCCGGCACCTGGGGAAACCTAGCAAACCAGCGCATTTTTGAAAACTAGAAACCCAGGGGAATCCAAGATGAGGTGACTTGTGGGGCTCTGACCAGGTTCTGTTACCCAGAATCCTTTGCAAACCTCAAAATGTGGCTAAAATAACATGTTTTCCTCACATTTCAATGACAGAAAGTTCTGGAATCTGAGAGGAGCCACGAATTTCCTTCCACCCAGCGTTCCCCCAAGGCTCCTGATAAAAATGATACCTCACTTGTGTGGGTAGGCCTAGTGCCCGCGACAGGAAATGCCCCAAAACACAACGTGGACACATCCCATTTTTTGATAGAAAACAGAGCTGTTTTTTGCAAAGTGCCTAGCTGTAGATTTTGGCCTCTAGCTCAGCCGGCACCTAGGGAAACCTACCAAACCTGTGCATTGTTGAAAACTAGAGACCTAGGGGAATCCAAGATTGGGTGACTTGTGGGGCTCTGACCAGGTTCTGTTACCCAGAATCCTTGGCAAACCTCAAAATGTGGCTAACAAAACAAGTTTTCCTCACATTTCGGTGACAGAAAGTTCTAGAATCTGAGAGGAGCCACGAATTTCCTTCCACCCAGCGTTCCCCCAAGGCTCCCGATAAAAATTATACCTCACTTTTGTGGGTAGTCCTAGTGCCCGCGACAAGAAATGCCCCAAAACACAATGTGGACACATCCCATTTTTTGACAGAAAACAGAGGTGTTTTTTGCAAAGTGCCTACCTGTAGATTTTGGCCTCTAGCTCAGCCGGCACCTAGGGAAACCTACCAAACCTGTGCATTTTTTAAAACTAGAGACCTAGGGGAATCCAAGATGTGGTGACTTGTGGGGCTCTGACCCGGTTCTGTTACCCAGAATCCTTTGCAAACCTCAAAATGTGGCTAAAAAACACATTTTCTTCACATTTCGGTGACAAAATGTTCTGGAATCTGAGAGGAGCAAGAAATTTCCTTCCATCCAGCCTTCCCCCAAGTCTCCCGATAAAAATGATACCTCACTTGTGTGGGTAGACCTAACGCTCGCGACAGGAAATGCCCCAAAACACAACGTGGACACATCCCATTTTTTATCATAGAAAACAGTGCCTACCTGTGGATTTTGTCCTCTAGCTCAGCCGGCACCTGGGGAAACCTAGCAAACCAGCGCATTTTTGAAAACTAGAAACCCAGGGGAATCCAAGATGAGGTGACTTGTGGGGCTCTGACCAGGTTCTGTTACCCAGAATCCTTTGCAAACCTCAAAATGTGGCTTACAAAACAAGTTTTCCTCACATTTCGGTGACAGAAAGTTCTTGAATCTGAGAGGAGCCACGAATTTCCTTCCACCCAGCGTTCCCCCAAGGCTCCTGATAAAAATGATACCTCACTTGTGTGGGTAGGCCTAGTGCCCGCGACAGGAAATGCCCCAAAACACAACGTGGACACATCCCATTTTTTGATAGAAAACAGAGCTGTTTTTTGCAAAGTGCCTACCCGTAGATTGTGGCCTCTAGCTCAGCCGGCACCTAGGGAAACGTACCAAACCTGTGCATTGTTGAAAACTAGAGACCTAGGGAAATCCAAGATGGGGTGACTTGTGGGGCTCTGACCAGGTTCTATTACCCAGAATCCTTTGCAAACCTCAAAATGTGGCTAAAATAACACGTTTTCCTCACATTTCGATGACAGAAAGTTCTGGAATCTGAGAGGAGCCACGAATTTCCTTCCACCCAGCGTTCCCCCAAGGCTCCTGATAAAAATGATACCTCACTTGTGTGGGTAGGCCTAGTGCCCGCGACAGGAAATGCCCCAAAACACAACGTGGACACATCCCATTTTTTTATAGAAAACAGAGCTGTTTTTTGCAAAGTGCCTACCTGTAGATTTTGGCCTCTAGCTCAGCCGGCACCTAGGGAAACCTACCAAACCTGTGCATTGTTGAAAACTAGAGACCTAGGGGAATCCAAGATTGGGTGACTTGTTGGGCTCTGACCAGGTTCTGTTACCCAGAATCCTTGGCAAACCTCAAAATGTGGCTAACAAAACAAGTTTTCCTCACATTTCGGTGACAGAAAGTTCTAGAATCTGAGAGGAGCCACGAATTTCCTTCCACCCAGCGTTCCCCCAAGGCTCCCGATAAAAAGGATACCTCACTTGTGTGGGGAGGCCTAGTGTCCGCGACAGGAAATGCCGCAAAACACAACGTAGACACATTCCATTTTTTGATAGAAAACAGAGCTGTTTTTTGCAAAGTGCCTACCTGTAGATTTTGGCCTCTAGCTCAGCCGGCATCTAGGGAAACCTACCAAACCTGTGCATTTTTGAAAACTAGAGACCTAGGGAAATCCAAGATGGGGTGACTTGTGGGGCTCTGACCAGGTTCTGTTACCCAGAATCCTTTGCAAACCTCAAAATGTGGCTTACAAAACAAGTTTTCCTCACATTTCGGTGACAGAAAGTTCTTGAATCTGAGAGGAGCCACGAATTTCCTTCCACCCAGCGTTCCCCCAAGGCTCCTGATAAAAATGATACCTCACTTGTGTGGGTAGGCCTAGTGCCCGCGACAGGAAATGCCCCAAAACACAACGTGGACACATCCCATTTTTTGATAGAAAACAGAGCTGTTTTTTGCAAAGTGCCTACCCGTAGATTGTGGCCTCTAGCTCAGCCTGCACCTAGGGAAACGTACCAAACCTGTGCATTGTTGAAAACTAGAGACCTAGGGAAATCCAAGATGGGGTGACTTGTGGGGCTCTGACCAGGTTCTATTACCCAGAATCCTTTGCAAACCTCAAAATGTGGCTAAAATAACAAGTTTTCCTCACATTTCGGTGACAGAAAGTTCTTGAATCTGAGAGGAGCCACGAATTTCCTTCCACCCAGCGTTCCCCCAAGGCTCCCGATAAAAATGATACCTCACTTGTGTGGGTAGGCCTACTGCCCGCAACAGGAAATGCCCCAAAACACAACGTGGACACATCCCATTTTTTGATAGAAAACAGAGCAGTTTTTTGCAAAGTGCCTACCTGTAGATTTTGGCCTCTAGCTCAGCCGGCATCTAGGGAAACCTACCAAACCTGTGCATTTTTGAAAACTAGAGACCTAGGGGAATCCGAGATTGGGTGACTTGTGGGGCTCTGACCAGGTTCTGTTACCCAGAATCCTTTGCAAACCTCAAAATGTGGCTTACAAAACAAGTTTTCCTCACATTTCGGTGACAGAAAGTTCTTGAATCTGAGAGGAACCACGAATTTCCTTCCACCCAGCGTTCCCCCAAGGCTCCTGATAAAAATGATACCTCACTTGTGTGGGTAGGCCTAGTGCCCGCGACAGGAAATGCCCCAAAACACAACGTGGACACATCACATTTTTTGATAGAAAACAGAGCTGTTTTTTGCAAAGTGCCTACCCGTAGATTGTGGCCTCTAGCTCAGCCGGCACCTAGGGAAACCTACCAAACCTGTGCATTGTTGAAAACTAGAGACCTAGGGAAATCCAAGATGGGGTGACTTGTGGGGCTCTGACCAGGTTCTATTACCCAGAATCCTTTGCAAACCTCAAAATGTGGCTAAAATAACACGTTTTCCTCACATTTCGATGACAGAAAGTTCTGGAATCTGAGAGGAGCCACGAATTTCCTTCCACCCAGCGTTCCCCCAAGGCTCCCGATAAAAATGATACCTCACTTGTGTGGGTAGGCCTACTGCCCGCGACAGGAAATGCCCCAAAACACAACGTGGACACATCCCATTTTTTGATAGAAAACAGAGCAGTTTTTTGCAAAGTGCCTACCTGTAGATTTTGGCCTCTAGCTCAGCCGGCACCTAGGGAAGCCTACCAAACCTGTGCATTTTTGAAAACTAGAGACCTAGGGGAATCCAAGATTGGGTCACTTGTGGGGCTCTGACCAGGTTCTGTTACCCAGAACCCTTTGCAAACCTCAAAATGTGGCTAACAAAACAAGTTTTCCTCACATTTCGGTGACAGAAAGTTCTAGAATCTGAGAGGAGCCACGAATTTCCGTCCACCCAGCGTTCCCCCAAGGCTACCGATAAAAATGATACCTTACTTGTGTGGGTAGTCCTAGTGCCCGCGACAGGAAATGCCCCAAAACACAACGTGGACACATCCCATTTTTTGACAGAAAACAGAGCTGTTTTTTGCAAAGTGCCTACCTGTAGATTTTGGCCTCTAGCTCAGCCGACACATAGGGAAACCTACCAAACCTGTGCATTTTTGAAAACTAGAGACCTAGGGGAATCCAAGATGGGGTGACTTGTGGGACTCTGACCAGGTTCTGTTACCCAGAATCCTTTGCAAACCTCAAAATGTGGCTAAAATAACACATTTTCCTCACATTTCGATGACAGAAAGTTCTGGAATCTGAGAGGAGCCACGAATTTCCTTCCACCCAGCGTTCCCCCAAGGCTCCTGATAAAAATTATACCTCACTTGTGTGGGTAGGCCTAGTGCCCGCGACAGGAAATGCCCCAAAACACAACGTGGACACATCCCATTTTTTTATAGAAAACAGAGCTGTTTTTTGCAAAGTGCCTACCCGTAGATTGTGGCCTCTAGCTCAGCCGGCACCTAGGGAAACCTACCAAACCTGTACATTGTTGAAAACTAGAGACCTAGGGGAATCCAAGATGGGGTGACTTGTTGGTCTCTGACCAGGTTCTGTTACCCAGAATCCTTTGCAAACCTCAAAATGTGGCTAAAATTACACATTTTCCTCACATTTCGATTACAGAAAGTTCTGGAATCTGAGAGGAGCCACGAATTTCCTTCCACCCAGCGTTCCCCCAAGGCTCCCGATAAAAATGATAACTCAATTGTGTGGGTAGGTCTAGCGCCCGCGATAGGAAATGCCCCAAAACACAACATGGAACCATCCCATTTTTTGACAGAAAACAGAGGTGTTTTTTGCAAAGTGCCTACCTGTAGATTTTGGCCTCTAGCTCAGCCGGCACCTAGGGAAACCTACCAAACCTGTGCATTTTTTAAAACTAGAGACCTAGGGGAATCCAAGATGTGGTGACTTGTGGGGCTCTGACCCGGTTCTGTTACCCAGAATCCTTTGCAAACCTCAAAATGTGGCTAAAAAACACATTTTCTTCACATTTCGGTGACAAAAAGTTCTGGAATCTGAGAGGAGCAACAAATTTCCTTCCACCCAGCCTTCCCCCAAGTCTCCCGATAAAAATGATACCTCACTTGTGTGGGTAGACCTAACGCTCGCGACATGAAATGTCCCAAAACACAACATGGAACCATCCCATTTTTTGATAGAAAACAGAGCTGTTTTTTGCAAAGTGCCTACCTCTAGATTTTGGCCTCTAGCTCAGCTGGCACATAG
Source organism: Pleurodeles waltl (assembly GCF_031143425.1). Classification (NCBI taxonomy): domain Eukaryota; kingdom Metazoa; phylum Chordata; class Amphibia; order Caudata; family Salamandridae; genus Pleurodeles; species Pleurodeles waltl. The sequence continues at coordinate 25,139 of NW_027149982.1, read as the reverse complement.
GGAAACCTACCAAACCTGTGCATTTTTGAACACTAAAGACCTAGGGGAATCCAAGATTGGGTGACTTGTGGGGCTCTGACCAGGTTCTGTTACCCAGAATCCTTTGCAAACCTCAAAATGTGGCTAACAAAACAAGTTTTCCTCACATTTCGGTGACAGAAAGTTCTAGAATCTGAGAGGAGCCACGAATTTCCTTCCACCCAGCGTTCCCCAAATGCTACCGATAAAAATGATACCTCACTTGTGTGGGTAGTCCTAGTGCCCGCGACAGGAAATGCCCCAAAACACAACGTGGACACATCCCATTTTTTGACAGAAAACAGAGCTGTTTTTTGCAAAGTGCCTACCTGTAGATTTTAGCCTCTAGCTCAGCCGGCACCTAGGGAAACCTACCAAACCTGTGCATTTTTTAAAACTAGAGACCTAGGGGAATCCAAGATGTGGTGACTTGTGGGGCTCTGACCGGGTTCTGTTACCCGGAATCCTTTGCAAACCTCAAAATGTGGCTAAAAAACAAGTTTTCTTCACATTTCGGTGACAAAAAGTTCTGGAATCTGAGAGGAGCAACCAATTTCCTTCCACCCAGCCTTCCTCCAAGTCTCCCGATAAAAATGATACCTCACTTGTGTGGGTAGACCTAACGCTCGCAACAGGAAATTCCCCAAAACACAACGTGACACATCACATTTTTTATCATAGAAAACAGTGCCTACCTGTGGATTTTGTCCTCTAGCTCAGCCGGCACCTGGGGAAACCTAGCAAACCAGCGCATATTTAAAAACTAGAAACCCAGGGGAATCCAAGATGAGGTGACTTGTGGGGCTCTGACCAGGTTCTGTTACCCCGAATCCTTTGCAAACCTCAAAATGTGGCTAAAATAACACGTTTTCCTCACATTTCGATGACAGAAAGTTCTGGAATCTGAGAGGAGCCACGAATTTCCTTCCACCCAGCGTTCCCCCAAGGCTCCCGATAAAAATGATACCTCACTTGTGTAGGTAGGCCTACTGCCCGCGACAGGAAATGCCCCAAAACACAACGTGGACACATCCCATTTTTTGATAGAAAACAGAGCTGTTTTTTGCAAAGTGCCTACCTGTAGATTTTGGCCTCTAGCTCAGCCGGCACCTAGGGAAGCCTACCAAACCTGTGCATTTTTTAAAACTAGAGACCTAGGGGAATCCAAGATTGGGTGACTTGTGGGGCTCTGACCAGGTTCTGTTACCCAGAATCCTTTGCAAACCTCAAAATGTGGCTAAAATAACACATTTTCCTCACATTTCGATGACAGAAAGTTCTGGAATCTGAGAGGAGCCACGAATTTCCTTCCACCCAGCGTTCCCCCAAGGCTCCTGATAAAAATTATACCTCACTTGTGTGGGAAGGCCTAGTGCCCGCGACAGGAAATGCCCCAAAACACAACGCGGACACATCCCATTTTTTGATAGAAAACAGAGCTGTGTTTTGCAAAGTGCCTACCCGTAGATTGTGGCCTCTAGCTCAGCCGGCACCTAGGGAAACCTACCAAACCTGTGCATTGTTGAAAACTAGAGACCTAGGGGAATCCAAGATGGGGTGACTTGTGGGGCTCTGACCAGGTTCTGTTACCCAGATTCCTTTGCAAACCTCAAAATGTGGCTATAGTAACACATTTTCCTCACATTTCGATTACAGAAAGTTCTGGAATCTGAGAGGAGCCACGAATTTCCTTCCACCCAGCGTTCCCCCAAGGCTCCCGATAAAAATGATAACTCAATTGTGTGGGTAGGTCTAGCGCCCGCGATAGGAAATGCCCCAAAACACAACATGGAACCATCCCATTTTTTGACAGAAAACAGAGGTGTTTTTTGCAAAGTGCCTACCTGTAGATTTTGGCCTCTAGCTCAGCCGGCACCTAGGGAAACCTACCAAACCTGTGCATTTTTTAAAACTAGAGACCTAGGGGAATCCAAGATGTGGTGACTTGTGGGGCTCTGACCCGGTTCTGTTACCCAGAATCCTTTGCAAACCTCAAAATGTGGCTAACAAAACAAGTTTTCCTCACATTTCGGTGACAGAAAGTTCTAGAATCTGAGAGGAGCCACGAATTTCCTTCCACCCAGCGTTCCCCAAATGCTACCGATAAAAATGATACCTCACTTGTGTGGGTAGTCCTAGTGCCCGCGACAGGAAATGCCCCAAAACACAACGTGGACACATCCCATTTTTTCACAGAAATCAGAGCTGTTTTTTGCAAAGTGCCTACCTGTAGATTTTAGCCTCTAGCTCAGCCGGCACCTAGGGAAACCTACCAAACCTGTGCATTTTTTAAAACTAGAGACCTAGGGGAATCCAAGATGTGGTGACTTGTGGGGCTCTGACCGGGTTCTGTTACCCGGAATCCTTTGCAAACCTCAAAATGTGGCTAAAAAACACGTTTTCTTCACATTTCGGTGACAAAAAGTTCTGGAATCTGAGAGGAGCAACAAATTTCCTTCCACCCAGCCTTCCCCCAAGTCTCCCGATAAAAATGATACCTCACTTGTGTGGGTAGACCTAACGCTCGCAACAGGAAATTCCCCAAAACACAACGTGACACATCACATTTTTTATCATAGAAAACAGTGCCTACCTGTGGATTTTGTCCTCTAGCTCAGCCGGCACCTGGGGAAACCTAGCAAACCAGCGCATATTTAAAAACTAGAAACCCAGGGGAATCCAAGATGAGGTGACTTGTGGGGCTCTGACCAGGTTCTGTTACCCCGAATCCTTTGCAAACCTCAAAATGTGGCTAAAATAACACGTTTTCCTCACATTTCGATGACAGAAAGTTCTGGAATCTGAGAGGAGCCACGAATTTCCTTCCACCCAGCGTTCCCCCAAGGCTCCCGATAAAAATGATACCTCACTTGTGTAGGTAGGCCTACTGCCCGCGACAGGAAATGCCCCAAAACACAACGTGGACACATCCCATTTTTTGATAGAAAACAGAGCTGTTTTTTGCAAAGTGCCTACCTGTAGATTTTGGCCTCTAGCTCAGCCGGCACCTAGGGAAGCCTACCAAACCTGTGCATTTTTTAAAACTAGAGACCTAGGGGAATCCAAGATTGGGTGACTTGTGGGGCTCTGACCAGGTTCTGTTACCCAAAATCCTTTGCAAACCTCAAATTGTGGCTAACAAAACAAGTTTTCCTCACATTTCGGTGACAGAAAGTTCTAGAATCTGAGAGGAGCCACGAATTTCCTTCCACCCAGCGTTCCCCCAAGGCTCCCGATAAAAATGGTACCTCACTTGTGTGGGTAGGACTAGCGCCCGCAACAGGATATGCCCCAAAACACAACGTGGACACATCCCATTTTTTGAAAGAAAACAGAGGTGTTTTTTGCAAAGTGCCTACCTGTAGATTTTGGCCTCTAGCTCAGGTGGCACCTAGGGAAACCTACCAAACCTGTGCATATTTAAAAACTAGAAACCCAGGGGAATCCAAGATGAGGTGACTTGTGGGGCTCTGACCAGGTTCTGTTACCCCGAATCCTTTGCAAACCTCAAAATGTGGCTAAAATAACACGTTTTCCTCACATTTCGATGACAGAAAGTTCTAGAATCAGAGAGGAGCCACAAATTTCCTTCCACCCAGCGTTCCCCCAAGGCTCCCGATAAAAATGATACCTCACTTGTGTGGGTAGTCCTAGTGCCCGCGACAGGAAATGCCCCATAACACAATGTGGACACATCCCATTTTTTTACAGAAAACAGAGGTGTTTTTTGCAAAGTGCCTTCCTGTAGATTTTGGCCTCTAGCTCAGCCGGCACCTAGGGAAACCTACCAAACCTGTGCATTTTTTAAAACTAGAGACCTAGGGGAATCCAAGATTGGGTGACTTGTGGGGCTCTGACCAGGTTCTGTTACCCAGAATCCTTTGCAAACCTCAAAATGTGGCTAAAATAACACGTTTTCCTCCTATTTCGATGACAGAAAGTTCTGGAATCTGAGAGGAGCCACGAATTTCCTTCCACCCAGCGTTCCCCCAAGGCTCCCGATAAAAATGATACCTCAATTGCGTGGGTAGGTCTAGCGCCCGCGATAGGAAATGCCCCAAAACACAACATGGAACCATCCCATTTTTTGACAGAAAACAGAGGTGTTTTTTGCAAAGTGCCTACCTGTAGATTTTGGCCTCTAGCTCAGCCGGCACCTAGGGAAACCTACCAATCCTGTGCATTTTTTAAAACTAGAGACCTAGGGGAATCCAAGATGTGGTGACTTGTGGGGCTCTGACCCGGTTCTGTTACCCAGAATCCTTTGCAAACCTCAAAATGTGGCTAAAAAACACGTTTTCTACACATTTCGGTGACAAAATGTTCTGGAATCTGAGAGGAGCAACAAATTTCCTTCCATCCAGCCTTCCCCCAAGTCTCCCAATAAAAATGATACCTCACTTGTGTGGGTAGACCTAACGCTCGCGACAGGAAATGCCCCAAAACACAACGTGGACACATCCCATTTTTTATCATAGAAAACAGTGACTACCTGTGGATTTTGTCCTCTAGCTCAGCCAGCACCTGGGGAAACCTAGTAAACCAGCGCATTTTTTAAAACTAGAAACCCAGGGGAATCCAAGATGAGGTGACTTGTGGGGCTCTGACCAGGTTCTGTTACCCAGAATCCTTTGCAAACCTCAAAATGTAGCTAACAAAACAAGTTTTCCTCACATTTCGGTGACAGAAAGTTCTAGAATCTGAGAGGAGCCACGAATTTCCTTCCACCCAGCGTTCCCCCAAGGCTACCGATAAAAATGATACCTCACTTGTGTGGGTAGTCCTAGTGCCCGCGACAGGAAATGCCCCAAAACACAACGTGGACACATCCCATTTTTTGACAGAAAACAGAGCTGTTTTTTGCAAAGTGCCTACCTGTAGATTTTGGCCTCTAGCTCAGCCGACACATAGGGAAACCTACCAAACCTGTGCATTTTTGAAAACTAGAGACCTAGGGGAATCCAAGATGGGGTGACTTGTGGGGCTCTGACCAGGTTCTGTTACCCAGAATCCTTGGCAAACCTCAAAATGTGGCTAACAAAACAAGTTTTCCTCACATTTCGGTGACAGAAAGTTCTAGAATCTGAGAGGAGCCACGAATTTCCTTCCACCCAGCGTTCCCCCAAGGCTCCCGATAAAAATTATACCTCACTTTTGTGGGTAGTCCTAGTGCCCGCGACAGGAAAAGCCCCAAAACACAATGTGGACACATCCCATTTTTTGACAGAAAACAGAGGTGTTTTTTGCAAAGTGCCTACCTGTAGATTTTGGCCTCTAGCTCAGCCGGCACCTAGGGAAACCTACCAAACCTGTGCATTTTTTAAAACTAGAGACCTAGGGGAATCCAAGATGTGGTGACTTGTGGGGCTCTGACCCGGTTCTGTTACCCAGAATCCTTTGCAAACCTCAAAATGTGGCTAAAAAACACATTTTCTTCACATTTCGGTGACAAAATGTTCTGGAATCTGAGAGGAGCAAGAAATTTCCTTCCATCCAGCCTTCCCCCAAGTCTCCCGATAAAAATGATACCTCACTTGTGTGGGTAGACCTAACGCTCGCGACAGGAAATGCCCCAAAACACAACGTGGACACATCCCATTTTTTATCATAGAAAACAGTGCCTACCTGTGGATTTTGTCCTCTAGCTCAGCCGGCACCTGGGGAAACCTAGCAAACCAGCGCATTTTTGAAAACTAGAAACCCAGGGGAATCCAAGATGAGGTGACTTGTGGGGCTCTGACCAGGTTCTGTTACCCAGAATCCTTTGCAAACCTCAAAATTTGGCTAAAATAACACGTTTTCCTCACGTTTCGATGACAGTAAGTTCAGGAATCTGAGAGGAGCCACAAATTTCCTTCCATCCAGCGTTCCCCCAAGGCTCCCGATAAAAAGGATACCTCACTTGTGTGGGGAGGCCTAGTGTCCGCGACAGGAAATGCCCCAAAACACAACGTAGACACATTCCATTTTTTGATAGAAAACAGAGCTGTTTTTTGCAAAGTGCCTACCTGTAGATTTTGGCCTCTAGCTCAGCCGGCATCTAGGGAAACCTACCAAACCTGTGCATTTTTGAAAACTAGAGACCTAGGGGAATCCGAGATTGGGTGACTTGTGGGGCTCTGACCAGGTTCTGTTACCCAGAATCCTTTGCAAACCTCAAAATGTGGCTTACAAAACAAGTTTTCCTCACATTTCGGTGACAGAAAGTTCTTGAATCTGAGAGGAGCCACGAATTTCCTTCCACCCAGCGTTCCCCCAAGGCTCCTGATAAAAATGATACCTCACTTGTGTGGGTAGGCCTAGTGCCCGCGACAGGAAATGCCCCAAAACACAACGTGGACACATCCCATTTTTTGATAGAAAACAGAGCTGTTTTTTGCAAAGTGCCTACCCGTAGATTGTGGCCTCTAGCTCAGCCGGCACCTAGGGAAACGTACCAAACCTGTGCATTGTTGAAAACTAGAGACCTAGGGAAATCCAAGATGGGGTGACTTGTGGGGCTCTGACCAGGTTCTATTACCCAGAATCCTTTGCAAACCTCAAAATGTGGCTAAAATAACACGTTTTCCTCACATTTCGATGACAGAAAGTTCTGGAATCTGAGAGGAGCCACGAATTTCCTTCCACCCAGCGTTCCCCCAAGGCTCCTGATAAAAATGATACCTCACTTGTGTGGGTAGGCCTAGTGCCCGCGACAGGAAATGCCCCAAAACACAACGTGGACACATCCCATTTTTTTATAGAAAACAGAGCTGTTTTTTGCAAAGTGCCTACCTGTAGATTTTGGCCTCTAGCTCAGCCGGCCCCTAGGGAAACCTACCAAACCTGTGCATTGTTGAAAACTAGAGACCTAGGGGAATCCAAGATTGGGTGACTTGTTGGGCTCTGACCAGGTTCTGTTACCCAGAATCCTTGGCAAACCTCAAAATGTGGCTAACAAAACAAGTTTTCCTCACATTTCGGTGACAGAAAGTTCTAGAATCTGAGAGGAGCCACGAATTTCCTTCCACCCAGCGTTCCCCCAAGGCTCCCGATAAAAAGGATACCTCACTTGTGTGGGGAGGCCTAGTGTCCGCGACAGGAAATGCCCCAAAACACAACGTAGACACATTCCATTTTTTGATAGAAAACAGAGCTGTTTTTTGCAAAGTGCCTACCTGTAGATTTTGGCCTCTAGCTCAGCCGGCATCTAGGGAAACCTACCAAACCTGTGCATTTTTGAAAACTAGAGACCTAGGGGAATCCGAGATTGGGTGACTTGTGGGGCTCTGACCAGGTTCTGTTACCCAGAATCCTTTGCAAACCTCAAAATGTGGCTTACAAAACAAGTTTTCCTCACATTTCGGTGACAGAAAGTTCTTCAATCTGAGAGGAGCCACGAATTTCCTTCCACCCAGCGTTCCCCCAAGGCTCCTGATAAAAATGATACCTCACTTGTGTGGGTAGGCCTAGTGCCCGCGACAGGAAATGCCCCAAAACACAACGTGGACACATCCCATTTTTTTATAGAAAACAGAGCTGTTTTTTGCAAAGTGCCTACCTGTAGATTTTGGCCTCTAGCTCAGCCAGCACCTAGGGAAACCTACCAAACCTGTGCATTTTTTAAAACTAGAGACCTAGGGTAATCCAAGATGTGGTGACTTGTGGGGCTCTGACCCGGTTCTGTTACCCAGAATCCTTTGCAAACCTCAAAATGTGGCTAAAAAACACGTTTTCTTCACATTTCGGTGACAAAAAGTTCTGGAATCTGAGAGGAACAACAAATTTCCTTCCACCCAGCCTACCCCCAAGTCTCCCGATAAAAATGATACCTCACTTGTGTGGGTAGACCTAACGCTCGCGACAGGAAATTCCCCAAAACACAACGTGGACACATCACATTTTTTATCATAGAAAACAGTGCCTACCTGTGGATTTTGTCCTCTAGCTCAGCCGGCACCTGGGGAAACCTAGCAAACCAGCGCATTTTTGAAAACTAGAAACCCAGGGGAATCCAAGATGAGGTGACTTGTGGGGCTCTGACCAGGTTCTGTTACCCAGAATCCTTTGCAAACCTCAAAATGTGGCTAAAATAACACGTTTTCCTCACATTTCAATGACAGAAAGTTCTGGAATCTGAGAGGAGCCACGAATTTCCTTCCACCCAGCGTTCTCCCAAGGCTCCTGATAAAAATGATACCTCACTTGTGTGGGTAGGCCTAGATCCCGCGACAGGAAATGCCCCAAAACACAACGTGGACACATCCCATTTTTTTATAGAAAACAGAACTGTTTTTTGCAAAGTGCCTACCTGTAGATTTTGGCCTCTAGCTCAGCCGGCACCTAGGGAAACCTACCAAACCTGTGCATTGTTGAAAACTAGAGACCTAGGGGAATCCAAGATTGGGTGACTTGTGGGGCTCTGACCAGGTTCTGTTACCCAGAATCCTTGGCAAACCTCAAAATGTGGCTAACAAAACAAGTTTTCCTCACATTTCGGTGACAGAAAGTTCTAGAATCTGAGAGGAGCCACGAATTTCCTTCCACCCAGCGTTCCCCCAAGGCTCACGATAAAAATGATACCTCACTTGTGTGGGTAGTCCTAGTGCCCGCGACAGGAAATGCCCCAAAACACAATGTGGACACATCCCATTTTTTGACAGAAAACAGAGGTGTTTTTTGCAAAGTGCCTTCCTGTAGATTTTGGCCTCTAGCTCAGCCGGCACCTAGGGAAACCTACCAAACCTGTGCATTTTTTAAAACTAGAGACCTAGGGGAATCCAAGATTGGGTGACTTGTGGGGCTCTGACCAGGTTCTGTTACCCAGAATCCTTTGCAAACCTCAAAATGTGGCTAAAATAACACGTTTTCCTCCTATTTCGATGACAGAAAGTTCTGGAATCTGAGAGGAGCCACGAATTTCCTTCCACCCAGCGTTCCCCCAAGGCTCCCGATAAAAATGATAACTCAATTGTGTGGGTAGGTCTAGCGCCCGCCATAGGAAATGCCCCAAAACACAACATGGAACCATCCCATTTTTTGACAGAAAACAGAGGTGTTTTTTGCAAAGTGCCTACCTGTAGATTTTGGCCTCTAGCTCAGCCGGCACCTAGGGAAACCTACCAAACCTGTGCATTTTTTAAAACTAGAGACCTAGGGGAATCCAAGATGTGGTGACTTGTGGGGCTCTGACCCGGTTCTGTTACCCAGAATCCTTTGCAAACCTCAAAATGTGGCTAAAAAACACGTTTTCTACACATTTCGCTGACAAAAAGTTCTGGAATCTGAGAGGAGCAACAAATTTCCTTCCACCCAGCCTACCCCCAAGTCTCCCGATAAAAATTATACCTCACTTGTGTGGGTAGACCTAACGCTCGCGACAGGAAATTCCCCAAAACACAACGTGGACACATCACATTTTTTATCATAGAAAACAGTGCCTACCTGTGGATTTTGTCCTCTAGCTCAGCCGGCACCTGGGGAAACCTAGCAAACCAGCGCATTTTTGAAAACTAGAAACCCAGGGGAATCCAAGATGAGGTGACTTGTGGGGCTCTGACCAGGTTCTGTTACCCAGAATCCTTTGCAAACCTCAAAATGTGGCTAAAATAACATGTTTTCCTCACATTTCAATGACAGAAAGTTCTGGAATCTGAGAGGAGCCACGAATTTCCTTCCACCCAGCGTTCCCCCAAGGCTCCTGATAAAAATGATACCTCACTTGTGTGGGTAGGCCTAGTGCCCGCGACAGGAAATGCCCCAAAACACAACGTGGACACATCCCATTTTTTGATAGAAAACAGAGCTGTTTTTTGCAAAGTGCCTAGCTGTAGATTTTGGCCTCTAGCTCAGCCGGCACCTAGGGAAACCTACCAAACCTGTGCATTGTTGAAAACTAGAGACCTAGGGGAATCCAAGATTGGGTGACTTGTGGGGCTCTGACCAGGTTCTGTTACCCAGAATCCTTGGCAAACCTCAAAATGTGGCTAACAAAACAAGTTTTCCTCACATTTCGGTGACAGAAAGTTCTAGAATCTGAGAGGAGCCACGAATTTCCTTCCACCCAGCGTTCCCCCAAGGCTCCCGATAAAAATTATACCTCACTTTTGTGGGTAGTCCTAGTGCCCGCGACAAGAAATGCCCCAAAACACAATGTGGACACATCCCATTTTTTGACAGAAAACAGAGGTGTTTTTTGCAAAGTGCCTACCTGTAGATTTTGGCCTCTAGCTCAGCCGGCACCTAGGGAAACCTACCAAACCTGTGCATTTTTTAAAACTAGAGACCTAGGGGAATCCAAGATGTGGTGACTTGTGGGGCTCTGACCCGGTTCTGTTACCCAGAATCCTTTGCAAACCTCAAAATGTGGCTAAAAAACACATTTTCTTCACATTTCGGTGACAAAATGTTCTGGAATCTGAGAGGAGCAAGAAATTTCCTTCCATCCAGCCTTCCCCCAAGTCTCCCGATAAAAATGATACCTCACTTGTGTGGGTAGACCTAACGCTCGCGACAGGAAATGCCCCAAAACACAACGTGGACACATCCCATTTTTTATCATAGAAAACAGTGCCTACCTGTGGATTTTGTCCTCTAGCTCAGCCGGCACCTGGGGAAACCTAGCAAACCAGCGCATTTTTGAAAACTAGAAACCCAGGGGAATCCAAGATGAGGTGACTTGTGGGGCTCTGACCAGGTTCTGTTACCCAGAATCCTTTGCAAACCTCAAAATTTGGTTAAAATAACACGTTTTCCTCACGTTTCGATGACAGTAAGTTCAGGAAACTGAGAGGAGCCACAAATTTCCTTCCATCCAGCGTTCCCCCAAGGCTCCCGATAAAAAGGATACCTCACTTGTGTGGGGAGGCCTAGTGTCCGCGACAGGAAATGCCCCAAAACACAACGTAGACACATTCCATTTTTTGATAGAAAACAGAGCTGTTTTTTGCAAAGTGCCTACCTGTAGATTTTGGCCTCTAGCTCAGCCGGCATCTAGGGAAACCTACCAAACCTGTGCATTTGTGAAAACTAGAGACCTAGGGGAATCCGAGATTGGGTGACTTGTGGGGCTCTGACCAGGTTCTGTTACCCAGAATCCTTTGCAAACCTCAAAATGTGGCTTACAAAACAAGTTTTCCTCACATTTCGGTGACAGAAAGTTCTTGAATCTGAGAGGAGCCACGAATTTCCTTCCACCCAGCGTTCCCCCAAGGCTCCTGATAAAAATGATACCTCACTTGTGTGGGTAGGCCTAGTGCCCGCGACAGGAAATGCCCCAAAACACAACGTGGACACATCCCATTTTTTGATAGAAAACAGAGCTGTTTTTTGCAAAGTGCCTACCCGTAGATTGTGGCCTCTAGCTCAGCCGGCACCTAGGGAAACGTACCAAACCTGTGCATTGTTGAAAACTAGAGACCTAGGGAAATCCAAGATGGGGTGACTTGTGGGGCTCTGACCAGGTTCTATTACCCAGAATCCTTTGCAAACCTCAAAATGTGGCTAAAATAACACGTTTTCCTCACATTTCGATGACAGAAAGTTCTGGAATCTGAGAGGAGCCACGAATTTCCTTCCACCCAGCGTTCCCCCAAGGCTCCTGATAAAAATGATACCTCACTTGTGTGGGTAGGCCTAGTGCCCGCGACAGGAAATGCCCCAAAACACAACGTGGACACATCCCATTTTTTTATAGAAAACAGAGCTGTTTTTTGCAAAGTGCCTACCTGTAGATTTTGGCCTCTAGCTCAGCCGGCACCTAGGGAAACCTACCAAACCTGTGCATTGTTGAAAACTAGAGACCTAGGGGAATCCAAGATTGGGTGACTTGTTGGGCTCTGACCAGGTTCTGTTACCCAGAATCCTTGGCAAACCTCAAAATGTGGCTAACAAAACAAGTTTTCCTCACATTTCGGTGACAGAAAGTTCTAGAATCTGAGAGGAGCCACGAATTTCCTTCCACCCAGCGTTCCCCCAAGGCTCCCGATAAAAAGGATACCTCACTTGTGTGGGGAGGCCTAGTGTCCGCGACAGGAAATGCCCCAAAACACAACGTAGACACATTCCATTTTTTGATAGAAAACAGAGCTGTTTTTTGCAAAGTGCCTACCTGTAGATTTTGGCCTCTAGCTCAGCCGGCATCTAGGGAAACCTACCAAACCTGTGCATTTTTGAAAACTAGAGACCTAGGGAAATCCAAGATGGGGTGACTTGTGGGGCTCTGACCAGGTTCTGTTACCCAGAATCCTTTGCAAACCTCAAAATGTGGCTTACAAAACAAGTTTTCCTCACATTTCGGTGACAGAAAGTTCTTGAATCTGAGAGGAGCCACGAATTTCCTTCCACCCAGCGTTCCCCCAAGGCTCCTGATAAAAATGATACCTCACTTGTGTGGGTAGGCCTAGTGCCCGCGACAGGAAATGCCCCAAAACACAACGTGGACACATCCCATTTTTTGATAGAAAACAGAGCTGTTTTTTGCAAAGTGCCTACCCGTAGATTGTGGCCTCTAGCTCAGCCTGCACCTAGGGAAACGTACCAAACCTGTGCATTGTTGAAAACTAGAGACCTAGGGAAATCCAAGATGGGGTGACTTGTGGGGCTCTGACCAGGTTCTATTACCCAGAATCCTTTGCAAACCTCAAAATGTGGCTAAAATAACAAGTTTTCCTCACATTTCGGTGACAGAAAGTTCTTGAATCTGAGAGGAGCCACGAATTTCCTTCCACCCAGCGTTCCCCCAAGGCTCCCGATAAAAATGATACCTCACTTGTGTGGGTAGGCCTACTGCCCGCAACAGGAAATGCCCCAAAACACAACGTGGACACATCCCATTTTTTGATAGAAAACAGAGCAGTTTTTTGCAAAGTGCCTACCTGTAGATTTTGGCCTCTAGCTCAGCCGGCATCTAGGGAAACCTACCAAACCTGTGCATTTTTGAAAACTAGAGACCTAGGGGAATCCGAGATTGGGTGACTTGTGGGGCTCTGACCAGGTTCTGTTACCCAGAATCCTTTGCAAACCTCAAAATGTGGCTTACAAAACAAGTTTTCCTCACATTTCGGTGACAGAAAGTTCTTGAATCTGAGAGGAACCACGAATTTCCTTCCACCCAGCGTTCCCCCAAGGCTCCTGATAAAAATGATACCTCACTTGTGTGGGTAGGCCTAGTGCCCGCGACAGGAAATGCCCCAAAACACAACGTGGACACATCACATTTTTTGATAGAAAACAGAGCTGTTTTTTGCAAAGTGCCTACCCGTAGATTGTGGCCTCTAGCTCAGCCGGCACCTAGGGAAACCTACCAAACCTGTGCATTGTTGAAAACTAGAGACCTAGGGAAATCCAAGATGGGGTGACTTGTGGGGCTCTGACCAGGTTCTATTACCCAGAATCCTTTGCAAACCTCAAAATGTGGCTAAAATAACACGTTTTCCTCACATTTCGATGACAGAAAGTTCTGGAATCTGAGAGGAGCCACGAATTTCCTTCCACCCAGCGTTCCCCCAAGGCTCCCGATAAAAATGATACCTCACTTGTGTGGGTAGGCCTACTGCCCGCGACAGGAAATGCCCCAAAACACAACGTGGACACATCCCATTTTTTGATAGAAAACAGAGCAGTTTTTTGCAAAGTGCCTACCTGTAGATTTTGGCCTCTAGCTCAGCCGGCACCTAGGGAAGCCTACCAAACCTGTGCATTTTTGAAAACTAGAGACCTAGGGGAATCCAAGATTGGGTCACTTGTGGGGCTCTGACCAGGTTCTGTTACCCAGAACCCTTTGCAAACCTCAAAATGTGGCTAACAAAACAAGTTTTCCTCACATTTCGGTGACAGAAAGTTCTAGAATCTGAGAGGAGCCACGAATTTCCGTCCACCCAGCGTTCCCCCAAGGCTACCGATAAAAATGATACCTTACTTGTGTGGGTAGTCCTAGTGCCCGCGACAGGAAATGCCCCAAAACACAACGTGGACACATCCCATTTTTTGACAGAAAACAGAGCTGTTTTTTGCAAAGTGCCTACCTGTAGATTTTGGCCTCTAGCTCAGCCGACACATAGGGAAACCTACCAAACCTGTGCATTTTTGAAAACTAGAGACCTAGGGGAATCCAAGATGGGGTGACTTGTGGGACTCTGACCAGGTTCTGTTACCCAGAATCCTTTGCAAACCTCAAAATGTGGCTAAAATAACACATTTTCCTCACATTTCGATGACAGAAAGTTCTGGAATCTGAGAGGAGCCACGAATTTCCTTCCACCCAGCGTTCCCCCAAGGCTCCTGATAAAAATTATACCTCACTTGTGTGGGTAGGCCTAGTGCCCGCGACAGGAAATGCCCCAAAACACAACGTGGACACATCCCATTTTTTTATAGAAAACAGAGCTGTTTTTTGCAAAGTGCCTACCCGTAGATTGTGGCCTCTAGCTCAGCCGGCACCTAGGGAAACCTACCAAACCTGTACATTGTTGAAAACTAGAGACCTAGGGGAATCCAAGATGGGGTGACTTGTTGGTCTCTGACCAGGTTCTGTTACCCAGAATCCTTTGCAAACCTCAAAATGTGGCTAAAATTACACATTTTCCTCACATTTCGATTACAGAAAGTTCTGGAATCTGAGAGGAGCCACGAATTTCCTTCCACCCAGCGTTCCCCCAAGGCTCCCGATAAAAATGATAACTCAATTGTGTGGGTAGGTCTAGCGCCCGCGATAGGAAATGCCCCAAAACACAACATGGAACCATCCCATTTTTTGACAGAAAACAGAGGTGTTTTTTGCAAAGTGCCTACCTGTAGATTTTGGCCTCTAGCTCAGCCGGCACCTAGGGAAACATACCAAACCTGTGCATTTTTTAAAACTAGAGACCTAGGGGAATCCAAGATGTGGTGACTTGTGGGGCTCTGACCCGGTTCTGTTACCCAGAATCCTTTGCAAACCTCAAAATGTGGCTAAAAAACACATTTTCTTCACATTTCGGTGACAAAAAGTTCTGGAATCTGAGAGGAGCAACAAATTTCCTTCCACCCAGCCTTCCCCCAAGTCTCCCGATAAAAATGATACCTCACTTGTGTGGGTAGACCTAACGCTCGCGACATGAAATGTCCCAAAACACAACATGGAACCATCCCATTTTTTGATAGAAAACAGAGCTGTTTTTTGCAAAGTGCCTACCTCTAGATTTTGGCCTCTAGCTCAGCTGGCACATAGGGAAACCTACCAAACCTGTGCATTTTTGAACACTAAAGACCTAGGGGAATCCAAGATTGGGTGACTTGTGGGGCTCTGACCAGGTTCTGTTACCCAGAATCCTTTGCAAACCTCAAAATGTGGCTAACAAAACAAGTTTTCCTCACATTTCGGTGACAGAAAGTTCTAGAATCTGAGAGGAGCCACGAATTTCCTTCCACCCAGCGTTCCCCAAATGCTACCGATAAAAATGATACCTCACTTGTGTGGGTAGTCCTAGTGCCCGCGACAGGAAATGCCCCAAAACACAACGTGGACACATCCCATTTTTTGACAGAAAACAGAGCTGTTTTTTGCAAAGTGCCTACCTGTAGATTTTAGCCTCTAGCTCAGCCGGCACCTAGGGAAACCTACCAAACCTGTGCATTTTTTAAAACTAGAGACCTAGGGGAATCCAAGATGTGGTGACTTGTGGGGCTCTGACCGGGTTCTGTTACCCGGAATCCTTTGCAAACCTCAAAATGTGGCTAAAAAACACGTTTTCTTCACATTTCGGTGACAAAAAGTTCTGGAATCTGAGAGGAGCAACCAATTTCCTTCCACCCAGCCTTCCTCCAAGTCTCCCGATAAAAATGATACCTCACTTGTGTGGGTAGACCTAACGCTCGCAACAGGAAATTCCCCAAAACACAACGTGACACATCACATTTTTTATCATAGAAAACAGTGCCTACCTGTGGATTTTGTCCTCTAGCTCAGCCGGCACCTGGGGAAACCTAGCAAACCAGCGCATATTTAAAAACTAGAAACCCAGGGGAATCCAAGATGAGGTGACTTGTGGGGCTCTGACCAGGTTCTGTTACCCCGAATCCTTTGCAAACCTCAAAATGTGGCTAAAATAACACGTTTTCCTCACATTTCGATGACAGAAAGTTCTGGAATCTGAGAGGAGCCACGAATTTCCTTCCACCCAGCGTTCCCCCAAGGCTCCCGATAAAAATGATACCTCACTTGTGTAGGTAGGCCTACTGCCCGCGACAGGAAATGCCCCAAAACACAACGTGGACACATCCCATTTTTTGATAGAAAACAGAGCTGTTTTTTGCAAAGTGCCTACCTGTAGATTTTGGCCTCTAGCTCAGCCGGCACCTAGGGAAGCCTACCAAACCTGTGCATTTTTTAAAACTAGAGACCTAGGGGAATCCAAGATTGGGTGACTTGTGGGGCTCTGACCAGGTTCTGTTACCCAGAATCCTTTGCAAACCTCAAAATGTGGCTAAAATAACACATTTTCCTCACATTTCGATGACAGAAAGTTCTGGAATCTGAGAGGAGCCACGAATTTCCTTCCACCCAGCGTTCCCCCAAGGCTCCTGATAAAAATTATACCTCACTTGTGTGGGAAGGCCTAGTGCCCGCGACAGGAAATGCCCCAAAACACAACGCGGACACATCCCATTTTTTGATAGAAAACAGAGCTGTGTTTTGCAAAGTGCCTACCCGTAGATTGTGGCCTCTAGCTCAGCCGGCACCTAGGGAAACCTACCAAACCTGTGCATTGTTGAAAACTAGAGACCTAGGGGAATCCAAGATGGGGTGACTTGTGGGGCTCTGACCAGGTTCTGTTACCCAGATTCCTTTGCAAACCTCAAAATGTGGCTATAGTAACACATTTTCCTCACATTTCGATTACAGAAAGTTCTGGAATCTGAGAGGAGCCACGAATTTCCTTCCACCCAGCGTTCCCCCAAGGCTCCCGATAAAAATGATAACTCAATTGTGTGGGTAGGTCTAGCGCCCGCGATAGGAAATGCCCCAAAACACAACATGGAACCATCCCATTTTTTGACAGAAAACAGAGGTGTTTTTTGCAAAGTGCCTACCTGTAGATTTTGGCCTCTAGCTCAGCCGGCACCTAGGGAAACCTACCAAACCTGTGCATTTTTTAAAACTAGAGACCTAGGGGAATCCAAGATGTGGTGACTTGTGGGGCTCTGACCCGGTTCTGTTACCCAGAATCCTTTGCAAACCTCAAAATGTGGCTAACAAAACAAGTTTTCCTCACATTTCGGTGACAGAAAGTTCTAGAATCTGAGAGGAGCCACGAATTTCCTTCCACCCAGCGTTCCCCAAATGCTACCGATAAAAATGATACCTCACTTGTGTGGGTAGTCCTAGTGCCCGCGACAGGAAATGCCCCAAAACACAACGTGGACACATCCCATTTTTTCACAGAAATCAGAGCTGTTTTTTGCAAAGTGCCTACCTGTAGATTTTAGCCTCTAGCTCAGCCGGCACCTAGGGAAACCTACCAAACCTGTGCATTTTTTAAAACTAGAGACCTAGGGGAATCCAAGATGTGGTGACTTGTGGGGCTCTGACCGGGTTCTGTTACCCGGAATCCTTTGCAAACCTCAAAATGTGGCTAAAAAACACGTTTTCTTCACATTTCGGTGACAAAAAGTTCTGGAATCTGAGAGGAGCAACAAATTTCCTTCCACCCAGCCTTCCCCCAAGTCTCCCGATAAAAATGATACCTCACTTGTGTGGGTAGACCTAACGCTCGCAACAGGAAATTCCCCAAAACACAACGTGACACATCACATTTTTTATCATAGAAAACAGTGCCTACCTGTGGATTTTGTCCTCTAGCTCAGCCGGCACCTGGGGAAACCTAGCAAACCAGCGCATATTTAAAAACTAGAAACCCAGGGGAATCCAAGATGAGGTGACTTGTGGGGCTCTGACCAGGTTCTGTTACCCCGAATCCTTTGCAAACCTCAAAATGTGGCTAAAATAACACGTTTTCCTCACATTTCGATGACAGAAAGTTCTGGAATCTAAGAGGAGCCACGAATTTCCTTCCACCCAGCGTTCCCCCAAGGCTCCCGATAAAAATGATACCTCACTTGTGTAGGTAGGCCTACTGCCCGCGACAGGAAATGCCCCAAAACACAACGTGGACACATCCCATTTTTTGATAGAAAACAGAGCTGTTTTTTGCAAAGTGCCTACCTGTAGATTTTGGCCTCTAGCTCAGCCGGCACCTAGGGAAGCCTACCAAACCTGTGCATTTTTTAAAACTAGAGACCTAGGGGAATCCAAGATTGGGTGACTTGTGGGGCTCTGACCAGGTTCTGTTACCCAAAATCCTTTGCAAACCTCAAATTGTGGCTAACAAAACAAGTTTTCCTCACATTTCGGTGACAGAAAGTTCTAGAATCTGAGAGGAGCCACGAATTTCCTTCCACCCAGCGTTCCCCCAAGGCTCCCGATAAAAATGGTACCTCACTTGTGTGGGTAGGACTAGCGCCCGCAACAGGATATGCCCCAAAACACAACGTGGACACATCCCATTTTTTGAAAGAAAACAGAGGTGTTTTTTGCAAAGTGCCTACCTGTAGATTTTGGCCTCTAGCTCAGGTGGCACCTAGGGAAACCTACCAAACCTGTGCATATTTAAAAACTAGAAACCCAGGGGAATCCAAGATGAGGTGACTTGTGGGGCTCTGACCAGGTTCTGTTACCCCGAATCCTTTGCAAACCTCAAAATGTGGCTAAAATAACACGTTTTCCTCACATTTCGATGACAGAAAGTTCTAGAATCAGAGAGGAGCCACAAATTTCCTTCCACCCAGCGTTCCCCCAAGGCTCCCGATAAAAATGATACCTCACTTGTGTGGGTAGTCCTAGTGCCCGCGACAGGAAATGCCCCATAACACAATGTGGACACATCCCATTTTTTGACAGAAAACAGAGGTGTTTTTTGCAAAGTGCCTTCCTGTAGATTTTGGCCTCTAGCTCAGCCGGCACCTAGGGAAACCTA
Organism: Pleurodeles waltl; assembly: GCF_031143425.1. NCBI lineage: Eukaryota > Metazoa > Chordata > Amphibia > Caudata > Salamandridae > Pleurodeles > Pleurodeles waltl. The sequence goes on along the minus strand of NW_027149982.1, from coordinate 6,129 downwards.
CCAAACCTGTGCATTTTTTAAAACTAGAGACCTAGGGGAATCCAAGATTGGGTGACTTGTGGGGCTCTGACCAGGTTCTGTTACCCAGAATCCTTTGCAAACCTCAAAATGTGGCTAAAATAACACGTTTTCCTCCTATTTCGATGACAGAAAGTTCTGGAATCTGAGAGGAGCCACGAATTTCCTTCCACCCAGCGTTCCCCCAAGGCTCCCGATAAAAATGATACCTCAATTGCGTGGGTAGGTCTAGCGCCCGCGATAGGAAATGCCCCAAAACACAACATGGAACCATCCCATTTTTTGACAGAAAACAGAGGTGTTTTTTGCAAAGTGCCTACCTGTAGATTTTGGCCTCTAGCTCAGCCGGCACCTAGGGAAACCTACCAATCCTGTGCAGTTTTTAAAACTAGAGACCTAGGGGAATCCAAGATGTGGTGACTTGTGGGGCTCTGACCCGGTTCTGTTACCCAGAATCCTTTGCAAACCTCAAAATGTGGCTAAAAAACACGTTTTCTACACATTTCGGTGACAAAATGTTCTGGAATCTGAGAGGAGCAACAAATTTCCTTCCATCCAGCCTTCCCCCAAGTCTCCCAATAAAAATGATACCTCACTTGTGTGGGTAGACCTAACGCTCGCGACAGGAAATGCCCCAAAACACAACGTGGACACATCCCATTTTTTATCATAGAAAACAGTGACTACCTGTGGATTTTGTCCTCTAGCTCAGCCAGCACCTGGGGAAACCTAGTAAACCAGCGCATTTTTTAAAACTAGAAACCCAGGGGAATCCAAGATGAGGTGACTTGTGGGGCTCTGACCAGGTTCTGTTACCCAGAATCCTTTGCAAACCTCAAAATGTGGCTAACAAAACAAGTTTTCCTCACATTTCGGTGACAGAAAGTTCTAGAATCTGAGAGGAGCCACGAATTTCCTTCCACCCAGCGTTCCCCCAAGGCTACCGATAAAAATGATACCTCACTTGTGTGGGTAGTCCTAGTGCCCGCGACAGGAAATGCCCCAAAACACAACGTGGACACATCCCATTTTTTGACAGAAAACAGAGCTGTTTTTTGCAAAGTGCCTACCTGTAGATTTTGGCCTCTAGCTCAGCCGACACATAGGGAAACCTACCAAACCTGTGCATTTTTGAAAACTAGAGACCTAGGGGAATCCAAGATGGGGTGACTTGTGGGGCTCTGACCAGGTTCTGTTACCCAGAATCCTTTGCAAACCTCAAAATGTGGCTAAAATAACACATTTTCCTCACATTTCGATGACAGAAAGTTCTGGAATCTGAGAGGAGCCACGAATTTCCTTCCACCCACCATTCCCCCAAGGCTCCTGATAAAAATTATACCTCACTTGTGTGGGTAGGCCTAGTGCCCGCGACAGGAAATGCCCTAAAACACAACGTGGACACATCCCATTTTTTGATAGAAAACAGAGCTGTTTTTTGCAAAGTGCCTACCCGTAGATTGTGGCCTCTAGCTCATCCGGCACCTAGGGAAACCTACCAAACCTGTGCATTGTTGAAAACTAGAGACCTAGGGGAATCCAAGATGGGGTGACTTGTGGGGCTCTGACCAGGTTCTGTTACCCAGAATCCTTTGCAAACCTCAAAATGTGGCTAAAATAACACATTTTCCTCACATTTCGATTACAGAAAGTTCTGGAATCTGAGAGGAGCCACGAATTTCCTTCCACCCAGCGTTCCCCCAAGGCTCCCGATAAAAATGATAACTCAATTGTGTGGGTAGGTCTAGCGCCCGCGATAGGAAATGCCCCAAAACACAACATGGAACCATCCCATTTTTTGACAGAAAACAGAGCTGTTTTTTGCAAAGTGCCTACCTGTAGATTTTGGCCTCTAGCTCAGACGGCACCTAGGGAAACCTACCAAACCTGTGCATTTTTTAAAACTAGAGACCTAGGGGAATCCAAGATGTGGTGACTTGTGGGGCTCTGACCCGGTTCTGTTACCCAGAATCCTTTGCAAACCTCAAAATGTGGCTAAAAAACAAATTTTCTTCACATTTCGGTGACAAAAAGTTCTGGAATCTGAGAGGAGCAACAAATTTCCTTCCACCCAGCCTTCCCCCAAGTCTCCCGATAAAAATGATACCTCACTTGTGTGGGTAGACCTAACGCTCGCGACAGGAAATGTCCCAAAACACAACATGGAACCATCCCATTTTTTGACAGAAAACAGAGCTGTTTTTTGCAAAGTGCCTACCTGTAGATTTTGGCCTCTAGCTCAGCTGGCACCTAGGGAAACCTACCAAACCTGTGCATTTTTGAAAACTAGAGACCTAGGGGAATCCAAGATTGGGTGACTTGTGGGGCTCTGACCAGGTTCTGTTACCCAGAATCCTTTGCAAACCTCAAAATGTGGCTAACAAAACAAGTTTTCCTCACATTTCGGTGACAGAAAGTTCTAGAATCTGAGAGGAGCCACGAATTTCCTTCCACCCAGCGTTCCCCAAATGCTACCGATAAAAATGATACCTCACTTCTGTGGGTAGTCCTAGTGCCCGCGACAGGAAATGCCCCAAAACACAACGTGGACACATCCCATTTTTTCACAGAAAACAGAGCTGTTTTTTGCAAAGTGCCTACCTGTAGATTTTGGCCTCTAGCTCAGCCGGCACCTAGGTAAACCTACCAAACCTGTGCATTTTTTTAAACTAGAGACCTAGGGGAATCCAAGATGTGGTGACTTGTGGGGCTCTGACCCGGTTCTGTTACCCGGAATCCTTTGCAAACCTCAAAATGTGGCTAAAAAACAAGTTTTCTTCACATTTCGGTGACAAAAAGTTCTGGAATCTGAGAGGAGCAACAAATTTCCTTCCACCCAGCCTTCCCCCAAGTCTCCCGATAAAAATGATACCTCACTTGTGTGGGTAGACCTAACGCTAGCAACAGGAAATTCCCCAAAACACAACGTGACACATCACATTTTTTATCATAGAAAACAGTGCCTACCTGTGGATTTTGTCCTCTAGCTCAGCCGGCACCTGGGGAAACCTAGCAAACCAGCGCATTTTTAAAAACTAGAAACCCAGGGGAATCCAAGATGAGGTGACTTGTGGGGCTCTGACCAGGTTCTGTTACCCAGAATCCTTTGCAAACCTCAAAATGTGGCTAAAATAACACGTTTTCCTCACATTTCGATGACAGAAAGTTCTGGAATCCGAGAGGAGCCACGAATTTCCTTCCACCCAGCGTTCCCCCAAGGCTCCCGATAAAAATGATACCTCACTTGTGTAGGTAGGCCTACTGCCCGCGACAGGAAATGCCCCAAAACACAATGTGGACACATCCCATTTTTTGACAGAAAACAGAGCTGTTTTTTGCAAAGTGCCTACCTGTAGATTTTGGCCTCTAGCTCAGCCGGCACCTAGGGAAGCCTACCAAACCTGTGCATTGTTGAGAACTAGAGACCTAGGGGAATCCAAGATGGGGTGACTTGTGGGGCTCTGACCAGGTTCTGTTACCCAGAATCCTTTGCAAACCTCAAAATGTGGCTAAAATAACACATTTTCCTCACATTTCGATTACAGAAAGTTCTGGAATCTGAGAGGAGCCACGAATTTCCTTCCACCCAGCGTTCCCCCAAGGCTCCTGATAAAAATGATACCTCACTTGTGTGGGTAGGCCTAGTGCCCGCGACAGGAAATGCCCCAAAACACAACGTGGACACATCCCATTTTTTTATAGAAAACAGAGCTGTTTTTTGCAAAGTGCCTACCTGTAGATTTTGGCCTCTAGCTCAGCCAGCACCTAGGGAAACCTACCAAACCTGTGCATTTTTTAAAACTAGAGCCTAGGGTAATCCAAGATGTGGTGACTTGTGGGGCTCTGACCCGGTTCTGTTACCCAGAATCCTTTGCAAACCTCAAAATGTGGCTAAATAACACGTTTTCTTCACATTTCGGTGACAAAAAGTTCTGGAATCTGAGAGGAACAACAAATTTCCTTCCACCCAGCCTACCCCCAAGTCTCCCGATAAAAATGATACCTCACTTGTGTGGGTAGACCTAACGCTCGCGACAGGAAATTCCCCAAAACACAACGTGGACACATCACATTTTTTATCATAGAAAACAGTGCCTACCTGTGGATTTTGTCCTCTAGCTCAGCCGGCACCTGGGGAAACCTAGCAAACCAGCGCATTTTTGAAAACTAGAAACCCAGGGGAATCCAAGATGAGGTGACTTGTGGGGCTCTGACCAGGTTCTGTTACCCAGAATCCTTTGCAAACCTCAAATTGTGGCTAACAAAACAAGTTTTCCTCACATTTCGGTGACAGAAAGTTCTAGAATCTGAGAGGAGCCACGAATTTCCTTCCACCCAGCGTTCCCCCAAGGCTCCCGATAAAAATTATACCTCACTTTTGTGGGTAGTCCTAGTGCCCGGTACAGGAAATGCCCCAAAACACAATGTGGACACATCCCATTTTTTGACAGAAAACAGAGGTGTTTTTTGCAAAGTGCCTACCTGTAGATTTTGGCCTCTAGCTCAGCCGGCACCTAGGGAAACCTACCAAACCTGTGCATTTTTTAAAACTAGAGACCTAGGGGAATCCAAGATGTGGTGACTTGTGGGGCTCTGACCCGGTTCTGTTACCCAGAATCCTTTGCAAACCTCAAAATGTGGCTAAAAAACACATTTTCTTCACATTTCGGTGACAAAAAGTTCTGTAATCTGAGAGGAGCAACAAATTTCCTTCCACCCAGCCTTCCCCCAAGTCTCCCGATAAAAATGATACCTCACTTGTGTGGGTAGACCTAACACTCGCGACAGGAAATGCCCCAAAACACAACATGGAACCATCCCATTTTTTGACAGAAAACAGAGGTGTTTTTTGCAAAGTGCCTACCTGTAGATTTTAGCCTCTAGCTCAGCCGGCACCTAGGGAAACCTACCAAACCTGTGCATTTTTTAAAACTAGAGACCTAGGGGAATCCAAGATGTGGTGACTTGTGGGGCTCTGACCCGGTTCTGTTACCCAGAATCATTTGCAAACCTCAAAATGTGGCTAAAAAACACGTTTTCTACACATTTCGGTGACAAAATGTTCTGGATTCTGAGAGGAGCAACAAATTTCCTTCCATCCAGCCTTCCCCCAAGTCTCCCGATAAAAATTATACCTCACTTGTGTGGGTAGACCTAACGCTCGCGACAGGAAATGCCCCAAAACACAACGTGGACACATCCCATTTTTTATCATAGAAAACAGTGCCTACCTGTGGATTTTGTCCTCTAGCTCAGCCGGCACCTGGGGAAACCTAGCAAACCAGCGCATTTTTGAAAACTAGAAACCCAGGGGAATCCAAGATGAGGTGACTTGTGGGGCTCTGACCAGGTTCTGTTACCCAGAATCCTTTGCAAACCTCAAAATGTGGCTAAAATAACACGTTTTCCTCACGTTTCGATGACAGTAAGTTCAGGAATCTGAGAGGAGCCACGAATTTCCTTCCATCCAGCGTAGCCCCAAGGCTCCCGATAAAAAGGATACCTCACTTGTGTGGGGAGGCCTAGTGTCCGCGACAGGAAATGCCCCAAAACACAACGTGGACACATTCCATTTTTTGATAGAAAACAGAGCTGTTTTTTCAAAGTGCCTACCTGTAGATTTTGGCCTCTAGCTCAGCCGGCATCTAGGGAAACCTACCAAACCTGTGCATTTTTGAAAACTAGAGACCTAGGGGAATCCGAGATTGGGTGACTTGTGGGGCTCTGACCAGGTTCTGTTACCCAGAATCCTTTGCAAACCTCAAAATGTGGCTTACAAAACAAGTTTTCCTCACATTTCGGTGACAGAAAGTTCTTGAATCTGAGAGGAGCCACGAATTTCCTTCCACCCAGCGTTCCCCCAAGGCTCCTGATAAAAATGATACCTCACTTGTGTGGGTAGGCCTAGTGCCCGCGACAGGAAATGCCCCAAAACACAACGTGGACACATCCCATTTTTTGATAGAAAACAGAGCTGTTTTTTGCAAAGTGCCTACCCGTAGATTGTGGCATCTAGCTCAGCCGGCACCTAGGGGAAACCTACCAAACCTGTGCATTTTTTTAAAACTAGAGACCTAGGGGAATCCAAGATGTGGTGACTTGTGGGGCTCT